>NC_060277.1:22888273-23072379 GCF_021613505.1 Equus quagga
CACTGGGCACCTTCCTCAGACACACTGGGCACCTTCCTCAGACACACAAGACCATCTCAGGACTTTTGGAGTTACTGTTCCCTCTGCCTTGAAAGTTGTCCCTCAGACACCCTCACAGCTGGCTCATCACTTCCATCAGGTCTTTACTTCAAAAGCACCTTATTAATGAGACTTTCCCTGGACAACTATCTAACACTTGAATACCTCATCCCCACAGATATTTTATATTCTTTCTTGCCTTATTTTCCCCCTTAGCACCAACTACTTCCTAATACATAATATCAGGAATATATATCTTACTAACTTATCCTGTTTATTTTCTCCATCTCCCACCATAATATAAACTCTGAGAAGGCAGGGAGTTTTGTTTTAGTCACTGTTGTATTGCCAGTGCCTAGCACTGTGTTTGTCACAATAGCAGCTGTCCATAAGCATTTGAAGGCTGAATGAGTGGATGATTTTCCTTAATTTCTAAAAAAAATTATTATATCCTACACATATATTTCCTCATTCCAAAGTTTAATGAAATGCAATTGTTTTGACACATAAATTTTTCTTGGCTGCCATGATGACTGTCAACCACAGATATAGCAACAACCGCTCCTTAACGGCCTGATAACTATAGGATGAAAGTGAAAGGACAAGGGCAGGCCACCCTGGCCATGATGCAGCTGCTGCTTCTAAGTCTTCATCAGTTCACCTGGAGGAAGAAAGAAGGCTGCAGGCTGGACCTCCCTAGTTCCTCCTTCAGCCACAGATAAGACAGCAACAACTTCTGATTTGCCCTTTCCACTCTGTCCTTTTAATAGCTGTAAAGGGGTGGGAAGCTTCTTAAGTTAAGATGGCACATAATTTCCCAAATCTGAACGTATGCAAGGGTGGAGCATATAGAATTCTATGAGTTATCGCTGTGAAATGATCTCTCTCTCTCCCTCCACTCCCCCGCCCCCGGCCAGGGATTTTAAAAGGGTGTTTAAAAACGGACATGTTTAGAGGGGCAGAAGGTAAGATGGAAGATGAAATTTCCTGAATGCTTACTGTGCTACAGGCATTACACTAGGGGCCCTACATACTCTATCTAATTTATTCCTCACCACTATCCTGCGGAGTCGGTATTATTATCCCCAATCTCTAGATGAGGAACTGAGGTAAAACCAGGGTTCAGAGAAGACAAGTGACCTGCCCAAGGCCACCTGACTAGTAAGTGGCCGAGCAAGATATGGAGCATTCATCAGGAACATGACAACCACTTTCATTTTCTCTTTCCTCTTTGCCTCTTAAGCAGGTTCCTAAGCATTACACCAATTTGTGTGTCTTGAGCCAACACTTCTGAATTAGAGAGTTAGTGTTTATGACTGATTTCTGCAAGAGCTTAAAGCTACTGGGATCTTAGCAGCTTCTCCTCCTCTCATCAATGAGGCGAGGGCCTGCATACCAGGGACAGGCTGACATCAGAGGAAGAGCAGTGTCTGTGCCCCGTCCATACCTCCCATTAGTAACCAGATGTGATCTTACCCTCCCCTAATGGCCAGAGCTCCTCATTTTACATCTTTGATGGCACTTACACTGCTCTGCTTTGTTTGATAAAAATGAATGTATTCATCTTATTCTGAACCCTTTGGAGGCACAACTGCCCTTCGTACCTGATTCCAGGTAGGATTCCACTGACAGGGTGTAACAGCCCCTGCGTCTAACCACCAGACAACGTCAGCAAGGGAAGAGATTACCCAGTCTAACTTCGTAATGTTATTGGTGGGGAGAATGAAGCCTAGGAGGGATACGTAACTTGTCCAAGGTCATGGAATTGAGACCAGAATCCTGGTTTTCTTAGTTCCTCAGTTTTTCATTATACCACACCACCTACCTTGTCTTTGAGCAGAGGTATGATGTATTGAATGTGCTTTAAGAAAAAAGCCATCTGGTAAAAGTTGGGTAGGCCACACAGGGGCCTGTAAAGACTGCAGGTGGGGAAGGAACAGCAATAGTTCAGGAAATAAATAGCAATCACTCTAACTAGGTTGGTGGCAGCAGAAATGAAAAAAGGGGCCAAATGCAAGAAACATCATGATAATGGACTTGCTTGGACCATTACTGATTTGGGCGATGAGTCTGTGGGATGACAAGAGGAATGTCAAAGCTGAAGCCAGAGAAGGTGTGGTGCAGTGGTCGAGACAGATCTGGTTTCAAATCCCAGATCCCACGTGTTTGTTGTATCACCCTCCATTCATTTCGTAAATATTTATTGAACACCTGTATGGGCCAGGCACAGTTCTAGGCACTCAGGCTACACCACAGAAGAAAACTGACAAAGATTCTAGAGCTCATATTCTAGCTACGTCTTAGTCTTGCTAAGCCTCAGTTTCCTCATACATAAAATGGATAGAATAGTATCCATTCATACAGTTTTTGTGAGGATTAAGTACTCAGCAAATATTAGGGATCGTTATGCCCAAATTTTGAGGCTGGGTAACTAGGATAAAAGTGATATTAACAGAAATTGTGAAGGTGGAAGGACAAGATGGTCTTGAGGCAAGGCTCAGTGTGAGCGTATTGAGTCCTTTATCATCCCAAGTTTCTAGTAACATATGTGACCCAGCACTGTTACAGAGTTTGGTCTGGATTTGCCTATGTGACCCAATGTCCTTGAAACAAAGGAGTAGAGACTGTAACCAAAAGTCCCAGATTCTTGAGTTTGACCCGTGCCAGGTAGAAGTTAGAGGCCTCTGTGGAAGGACACTCATTCTGTGCTGCTGGATCTGGGCTTTGTCTCCATAAGCAACAGCCCTGAGCGGGGGCGGCCCCATGACTGAGTGGTTGAGTTCGCGCACTCTGCTTTGGCGGCCCAAGGTTTCGCTGGTTCAGATCCTGGGTGCGGACATGGCGCCACTTGTCAGGTCACGCTGAGGCGGTGTCCCACATGCCACAACTAGAAGAACCCACAACTAAAATATACAACTATGTACTGGGGTCTTTGGGGAGAAGAATAAAAAAAAAAGATTGGCAACAGTTGTTAGCTCAGGTGCCAATCTCTAAAAAAAAGAGCCCTGAGGGAATTGGGAATGAGGTGGTATGTGGTGGTCAGCAGGGAAAGAGGAACACCCACCATTCTCTGAAATGAACTATGAAACGGGAGCTTAAGACTGCACAACAAGCACCCTTCAAGCAGCAGCAGAAGAAAGTGCAGTTCAAGACCTGAGGCTGAGAAGAGACTATTGAACTGAAAACCAACACTCTGTTCCATGGCAGTACCTAGGTCATCAGAAGACAAAGAGATTTTGGGGTGCCCGCCAACTCTGTAGGGGTGTAGATGGGAAAGCAACCTGCACAGCTAACAGGGTCGAAGAAAACATAGACAACCAAGAGCTACCACGTCTGGCCACCAGTAGTTCTCAAAGTGTGGTCCCTGGCCCAACAGCATCAGCGGCACCTGGGAACTTGCTAGAAATGCATATTCCTAGGCCCCATTCCAGACTTACTCCCAGAATCTCTGGGGGTGCAGCTCACCAATCTGTGTTTTCACAAGAACCAGATGATTCTCTGATGTATACTAGAGTTTGAGAACTACTGAGACAGATTGTCGAGCCAGGAAATATCTTTCTAACTAGAGGCCTCCAGCCTCCATTTCGCTTCTTCCAATATGTCTCTCCCTTGAATGCCTCTGTGCTTATATATTCTCACTTTGCTTATTTTTTAAACAAGACTCTGTGAAGTGGAGAAATGATAAATACTAAGGTCCTGTAGGGGTTTGAGTGAGTGAAGACCCTGAACTTCATCATTTCACTCAAAATCCGACAAGAAGGTTACACACACACTTTTATCCCTATAGGATTTTCCACTTATTTTTATGTTCATTAGTAAGATACTTCTGATTTTTCAGTCTTCTCTGCAGGACTGTGAACAGGATCAAACGGGGCCTTAAACCCAACATGAATGAAAGCAAGTGTGGATACTAATAATAAAAATAGCATCTATAATTGAACACTCACTATGTTGTAGGCACTGTGCTGTATTTTACACAACTTACCTAACTTAATCCTCTAACAACCCTACACTAAACTCTACACTACAGTAACTAAACTAAACTCATTTTACAGATAAGAACGCTGAGGCTCAGACAGATCAAGTAAATTGTCCAAGGTCAAATTCCACAAAATGGCTTATCTGTAGGTTAAGCCCAAGTGATTTGACTCCAGAGCCAAAGTTTTAATCATTATGCCATTGGTCTTCGACATTAAAATCACCAGAGAGCATTCAAAAAATATTTATGCCTGGGTCCCACCCCGAGAGAGTCTGATTTGAGGCCCAGGCAGGGATACTTTTTTTTTTTTTTATTAATGTTATGATAGATTACAACCTTGTGAGATTTCAGTTGTACATTTTTGTTAGTCATGTTGTGGGTACACCACTTCCCCCTCTGTGCCCTCCCCCCACCCCCCCTTTTCCCTGGTAACCACCGATCAGATCTCCTTATCAATCTACTAATTTCCACCTATGAGTGGAGTCATATAGAGTTCGTCTTTCTCTGACTGGCTTATTTCGCTTAACATAATACCCTCGAGGTCCATCCACGTTGTTGTGAATGGGCCAATTATGTCTTTTTTTATGGCTGAGTAGTATTCCATTGTGTATATATACCACATCTTCTTTATCCAATCATCAGTTTCTGGGCATGTAGGCTGGTTCCACGTCTTGGCTATTGTAAATAATGCTGCGATGAACATAGGGGTGCAACGGACTCTTGAGATATCTGATATCAGGTTCTTAGGATAGATACCCAGTAATGGGGTGGCTGGGTCATAGGGTATTTCTATTTTTAACTTTTTGAGAAGTCTCCATACTGTTTTCCATAGTGGCTGTACCAGTTTGCATTCCCACCAACAGTGTATGAGGGTTCCTTTTTCTCCACAACCTCTCCAACATTTGTCACTCTTGGTTTTGGATGTTTTTGCCAATCTAACGGGTGTAAGGTGATATCTTAGTGTAGTTTTGATTTGCATTTCCCTGATGATTAGCGATGATGAACATCTTTTCATGTGTCTATTGGCCATATTCATATCTTCTTTTGAGAAATGTCTGTTCATGTCCTCTGCCCATTTTTTGATCGGGTTGTTTGTTTTTTTGTTGTTAAGCAGTGTGAGTTCTTTGTATATTATGGAGATTAACCCTTTGTCGGATAAGTGGCTTGTAAATATTTTTTCCCAATTAGTGAGCTGTTTTTTTGTTTCAATCCTGTTTTCCCTTGCCTTGAAGAAGCTCTTTAGTCTGATGAAGTCCCATTTGTTTATTCTTTCTATTGTTTCCCTCAACTGAGGAGTTACAGCGTCCGAAAAGATTCTTTTGAAACTGATGTCAAAGAGTGTACTGCCTATATTTTCTTCCAAAAGACTTATTGTCTCAGGCCTAATCTTTAGGTCTTTGATCCATTTTGAGTTAAGGCAGGGATACTTTTTAAAAGCATCCAGATGATTCTACCGCAGCCAGGTTGAAAACTCCAATATATAAGACAGTCTCCAAGCTTAACTACACTACCCAAGGTCAGCTGCTAGTAAATGGTGGAGCTGGGCTCTGAATTCAAATCCGTATGGGTCCAGAGTTTGGTTCAATCATCACCATCACTTTGACCACTACTTCTACCATTTCCACTCCAACATCTCCTTACATTTGAAGGAGTTTTACAACTTACACAGCATATTCAAAGACATAGGAAAATAAAGGTTCTCCAGGCAGCATATCTTACGAAAACTATTGCTTTCAAGAAATATTTCATGACTTCTTAAATAAAGTCTTCTTCCTCTCCTCCTCTTCCTTTTTCTTTTTAAAGGTTTGGCCTCTAGAAAGTATTCCCAGTATAATGGCAAAACATTCAGTTTGCCTATGAGCTTATAAATCGAAGTGGTTCTTCGGGGCAAACAAAAAATCTTTTCATCTAAAATCTTAATTGAGACCAATTCAGTGCCCTGGGAATGAGTTCCAGTGTTTAGCTCAGGTTTCTGGCACTGAGCACTGGACCCTGGCCTCAAGCCTGAACTGGGTCACCTTACAGCTGCACCTCAGGGCTGCTCGCCAAGAAGCTAGGCTCATGGCAGCACTACCCTATGACTTAACCCCAGAACACTGAGCTTCGATACCCAACCTGGCTGAAAGCAATCCACATGACTACAACTCCATTTAGTAAACAACTTACAGGAACACCTCGTGTAGCATTATGGCACCCTCTGACATTTCTGGGAGAAAAGAGAACTAATTTTCATTAATTTGTCCAGGGGCAGAGAAGGGGGTTTCTCACAATTTAATGTACAGCCAGAAAGTCGTGGATAACATAGAAGGGGAAATGTCTGTCACTTCAATTTGTAGACAAGTTCGTAGCAGCTCTTTCAAAAAGGGAGGAGACTAGAGACCAACGATCCTGGCCAAGAGAGGTATGTTTAAAAATCTGGTCTTCCCACTAACCAGGTAGGTTTGGGCAGATAACTTAATCTCATTGTGCCTCAGTCTCCTCATATATAAGATAATGTTTGGGCTCATTAAATGAAATCTAAATCTCAGTCCTAAAATTGTATTAGATGTATGAACATATACTTACAGTTTTTTAAGATTTTTTTATTTTTATTTTTTATTTTTTTCCTTTTTCTCCCCAAAGTCCCCCAGTACATAGTTGTATATTCTTCGTTGTGGGTCCTTCCAGTGTGGCATGTGGGACGCCGCCTCAGTGTGGCTTCACGAGCAGTGCCATGTCCGTGCCCAGGATTCAAACTAACGAAACACTGGGACGCCTGGAGCAGAGTGCGCGAACTTAACCACTCAGCCACGGGGCCAGCCCCCAGTTTTCTAATTTGGTGTAACCACTTGAAACTCATCCTCTTACTAGAGAAAACCTGAATTTTTAAAACTCTGAGGTTGACATTAAAGATGAAACTTAAGAACAAGGAATTGTGGCGTTGTAGCTGTAAGAGGCTATTTAGGTAATGTAGTCCAGCTTCCTCATTTTGTCTTCTCCCTCTTTGTCTTCTCTTTCCTTTCTTCCTTTATCAATAAATATCTTCTGAGTTCTGGTATGCACCAGGCACTGGGCAAAGTGCTGGGGACCAAGACCGAGTCCTTGGCCTTAAAGATCTTCTAGTACAGCAGACACAGACAAGTAAACAGGTGATTAAAACACAAGGAAGTAAGTGCTACCAGAGAGGTGAGTATAGGGTGCAATGGAAGACAGAGGCCAGTCTCAGGGTAGGGTAGGGGTGGGAGTGAGGGAAGGGTTCCTGGAGAAATGACATCTAAGCTGAGGCCAGGAGAGGGGGCCACTTTTCTAGGCAGAAAAGCAGCATGTCAAAGAGGGAGCTCTGGAATGGTGGAGGGGATTGCCCAAGGGCATGCAATCGTCCAGGGTAGAGCCGGTGGTGGAACTGAAGCTCAAGGCCCTAACTCCAAAATCGAAGGCTTGGTTGAATGTCAATGACAGGAAGGAAGACTTTTTGGGTTGCTGCAAGGGAAACATCACAGTCCGTGCCTTTGCTGCCACCAACCTTATTAAGACTTGAGGCTCTTTCCTGGGCTCTCTAGGCTTAGGACCTCCCCTCACTGGCTCCAGTGTTTTTAGCAGTAACTCATCGATACAGCACAACCACATCACAGGCCCATCATCTAGGAAGCACCACCACCTCAAGGATATTTCAGCTGCTGGGTGGTATGGATGCATAAACATCCTGGCTCTGACTGGTTTAGGAGATGACACTTGGTTAACAATGGCTCAGTTATAGGCCAGTTATAGTCATGATGATTGTCTTCAAATATTTGAAGGGTTGTAGGAGTGATTAGATTTATTCTATGCGGGTTGAAGGGGAAGAAGAAGAACAAAATGAATGTAAAGGTATAAGTAATTATGTCTTTCCTGAATGAGAAGAATGTGAGGCCAGTCGCATGGGTAAGTAATGAATATCCCTGTACTAAAAGTATTTAGAACAACGGCAGAACGATCACTTCACTGGGATGTTACAAAGGGGTTCAGGCTTCTAATAAGATTTGGATTGTAGGGCCAGCCTTGTGACTGAGTGGTTAAGTTCGCATGCTCAGCTTTAGCAGCCTGGGGTTTGCCAGTTTGGATCCTGGGTGCGGACCTACACATTGCTCATCAAGCTATGCTGTGGCACCATCCCACACAGAACTAGAATGACTTACAACTAGGATATACAGCTACATACTGGGGCTTTGGGGAGAAAAAAAAACGAGGAAGATTGGCAACAGATGTTAGCTCAGGGCCAATCTTCCTCACCAAAAAAAAAAAAAAAAGGAGAGAGAGATTTTTGTATTATAGAGGCGTAATCAAATCCTTCTAGCTCAGAGCTTCTGTGATTCTATATTTTCACAGTTGGTCCAGGCCAACTGAGGTCTAATTGTTCTAGTTTCTTATCTATTCTTCAAAGTATTTACTCTCAGTTCTAGTTAATAAGTATTTGCAAGCACATTATTTTTACACTTCTAAGCAAAGATACACTTATTATATGTTGTGATATTTAAGAAGGCAATTTAGTGGGGGTTTTTTTTCCCAATAAAGCATGAATACAGTTGTCGCTAGGTAGTGAAGCTGCCATATTTAGGTGAGAAAATGGGCAGTTTGGCACGTGCACACACTACACCCACATATCAAGCCTGGCGTGTGTGTACCACCTTATTTTAGATATACTTTGCCTGCATACTTATATGCTGTTCATGCTAGGATCCATTCTCTTACAGACCCAAAAGAAATTTTATAAATTCTTTCTTTCCTTTCTTTCACTTCTGTTTTTATTGTGGAAACTGTGCTGCTGGTCCATTATTCTAAAGGTACGGAGAGAGAGAAGGGAGAGTACAGTCAGTGAAAACTGAAGATACTACAGGCAGTCTGACAGGTGCAATTTAGATTTTGTTAACCCCACATTATTTTCAGAGAGCAGTGGTAAAAGGTGATATATATTGTTCTTTAAGGCAGACAATTCTGTTGCCCACATAGTAAAAGAAAACACATAATTTGTTTTTACCTGCTTTCTAAGCTTCTTGCATGTAATGTGTTATAAATCAAATATATTAAATAATATTTTATTGTAAATTAGTATTTGGATAATATATTACCTAAAGTCTAAAGTACGTATATTTTAAAGCAACATAATAGCTTCTTCAAAAAGAGAAAAAGAATGCAAGCCCATTTTCTAAGTGTTCAAAATCAAACAACACTAAAAGAACCAGTCAGAATGAGCTGGCCCTTCTCTAAAAGCCATGGAACATAAATTACTTTAACATATTGTGCAAAGGCATTGTCCTGCACTAGCTCCCATAGTCTACCTTAGAGAGAAGCTTCTGCTCAGTCATACATTACAGAAGAAGAAGTGTTCCATAGCTGCTGGTTGTTAGCAGTTTATTGTGCACTGAGAGGAACGCTGGGAGCGGCTCGGACAGTCCCTCAGCAGTCCCGGCGAAGTTACGGGAAGGGCCTCTGGGATAGCTGTTTACTGCGAACAGGATGAATAAATCAAGGTAATCCGGTGGAGGGGTTCCCCTCCAAGAGACATAATCGTCTGGTCTCTGCATGCAAATATAAAATTATAGCTTTATACTGTACCGATGTGGTAGCACGTTGAAAAGAGCACCACCAAAAATGACAAGCAGAAGTGGCGGGGACAGCAGCAAGCAGCTATTTATTGGCTGATAGACATTTTTTTTCCTTCCAGTTGTTTTTCATAACATAAAAATGTTTTTGCTAATTTTGTTTTCGCTATACAGAATGGTAAAAGCCAGGAGACACCAGGCAAAGTCCCCTGAAATCACTGCAGGGACACTGCCAGAACCCAGGCGGGGCACTGGGCAGAAGAGGGCAGTGGGCCATTTTGAAAGGAAGAAATGGACAACTGGGGGCAGAGGCTGGGACAAAGTCTGCACAGCAGAGGAGCAGATGACATGGAAGATTCTGCAGCTGCTCACGGCAGCTGCTCTAATAGTCGCCTCTGCTTCAGAGTAGAGGCAAATGTGCTTAGAAATGAAAGGCAAGAGGGGAGAGGAAAAATGTACCTTCCATTTCTAACCAACTGGAGCATAATCTTCACAAAGCTCAGCCAGTTCTCATGAGGTGGTTATTTTTAGGATTCAAATATAGGCAACATACTAACCAGCAAACCCTATGTGCTCCTTAGCTGCAAGCACAAGTGGGTACACCCAAATTACTGAGAGGACGTCGCAATCTCTAAGGACAAACTTGTAGTTGGAGCCTTGAACATTAGAAATGGTAGCAATTTAGTAATATGATAGTTTATGGCCTTGCCCAACTGTTTCTGAACTCATAAAATGCTTTGTTACATGTAAGCTTAACTTTCATAGGCTTTAGGCCACATAATGGCTTTAAGCCATTATTTCTTGTTTTAAATTCAGTACAAATAAGGGTAGCTGATCTCTCTATGCTGAGATGATTTCCAAGAACTCTGGACCCTACTGAACTCTGTACTGTTCTAAGGACTCGCCCTGGTTGACTGGAAATCCTATCCTGAGGAAATAAATACATAGCTGGGGACAGGTAGGACAGGGGCAGGCCAACTCCATCCACCTCACGTTTTCTTCAGGATCCACAGACATCCTAAACCATAGAGTTTTCACCTCCTTGATAGCAGAGAGCATTTATGATCAGAAAAAGATGTTCTTCAAAAATGTCAGGGACTGAGAGAAGTCACAAAAGGGCGAGGAAGAGAGTTAACAGTAACTGCATAGTTACTGGGCTGTTTTATAGATTAAAAAATAAAACAGGCTCATAAAATTTAGTAATTTGTCTGAAGTCATATAGGAGGGTCAGAAGTCAAATAAAGACCTGTGAGACTCCAAAACTTCTTTCTACTACCACAAGACGGCATGAGGGTCTCGGGATTCTGTAGAGCTCTTACCTCTGAAGGTTTATAAAATGCAGACAGACAATGTGTATTTCATTGATTAAAAAAAGCTGAAGCCATTTCTCAGGCTCTGTGCCTTGGCAGGGCACTGGCAGTCTCCTCCCCACTCCAGCCAGACACTTAGAACCACTTAAGCTTGCTCCAAGGCCTCCAGCCAGGCTGGAGTCTATGGAGGCCTGAGGCTAACAGTGGCATGATCTCCCAGCTCAATTAGGCATGACACAATTCTGGAAGGGTCAGTGGTCCACAGAGTATGTTGTTGTAGTCTGAGCAGCCTTAAGAACAACGAGCATGCTGTGAAATGCAAAGCACTGAGTTCTGTTAAGACACGTTCTTATAAACCTGTTTAGAGAACTGAGATAATTTCAATGAGCAATTCAACTAACAGAATAATAGTGCTCTCATTATTTCATCTTTGTAAATCCCCCAGTCGCCAGACTGTAAGCATCTCGAAGGCAGAGGCTCTGTGAACACACTACAATGACTGGCAAAAAGAGCACCACGGCAGTGTGTCCTAACCCCAAATCTATTCTTCTTTTCACTTTGGGTTTAAACCAGCTGTAAGCTGAGGAACACTGTCCTTTGAGACCCAACTACACTGTCTCAAATCCTATTCCTTTGTGCAGTAGGAGCCCTACCTTCCTTCTTAACTGTCTGGGGACTCTGGAAGTGGTGGAGACAGTCTACGATTTTCTTTCCTAGTCACTTCTGGCTCCAAAAAGTGCTTGCTTCTGTCGACTTAGTTCAGGGGCTGGAAGGAGCACAGTGCTATCCCTGAGCCCATCTCCAGACATGGAACGTTTTTGCTTCAGTAAGACGGGCTGAAGCAGGAATCATGCCCGCTTAGGAGAAAAAGCAGAAGTGAAGCATATGCGTCCTAGGTCTTCAAATGTTAATACTTCATTGTGCATACTATTTGCTTTTGAAGGTTTAGAAGAAAAATACTTGTATTAATTAACTTTATTATGCAGAGATGAATGCTACAAATTTTACATAGAATTTTCTTTGCCATTTTCTAAGTAACTCTGATTTATTACTTGTGCCATAACAAAGGAATAAATGAAAGCTGCTTCATTATATTTCATGTTTGATAGCCTAGTAATTGTTAATTAAACATATACAGACTTTTGATGTTAATCATAATTTTACCTCCAGTAGACATTACTGTGTTTTGTTTCTTTGGTCCAAACGGGATGCTTCTGGTTGAGAGAGGCAGCATAAAATACTGGATGAGCACAGACTCTGGCGTCAGACTGTGTGGATTCAAGTCCTAGCCTACTACTTACTAAGTCATATGATAGTACCTAGCTCATATGGATTAAATAAATACGTGTAAAGTGTTTTGAACAGTGTTTGACACATAGTAAACACTCTATAGGGGTTAGTGATTTTCTTTCTTACTTGGTATCACATGGTATATAACACATATGCATTGTTATGAGCTGAATTATGTCTCCTCAAATCCGTATGTTGAAGTCCTAAGCCCCAAGACCTCAGAATGTGACGGTATTTAGAGATAGGGACATTAAAGAAGTAATTAAGTTAAAATGGGGTCATGAATCCAAAATGACTAGTGTTCTCATAAGAAGAGGCGAATAGGACACAGATGACATAGAAAGAGGGATGTTCTCAGGAGGACACAGAGAGAAGGCAGCATCTGCAAGCCAAGGAGAGAGGTCTCAGAAGAATGCCAACCTGCTGACACCTTGATCTTGGACTTCTAGCCTCCAGAACTGTGAGAAAGCAATCTTCTGCTGTTGAAGCCCCCCCAGTCTGTGGTATTTTGTTATGGCAGTTCTAACAAGCTAATACATGCATCAAAATTAAATTTGGTAAAAAAAAAATTTACATATGATGAGAAATGAATGGTTTGTCCTGACATTTCTGACAGCATTAAATTGGTAGGATATCTCTAAGAGGTTTTGCTTTTTGTGAGGCTGAAATCATAGTGGTTAAGAGCACTGGGCCCTACTCTTGGTTCTGCCACTTTTTAGGCACGCACCTTTCGGCAAGCAAGGCCTAAAGACATAGAGAAGGACAGTATAAACTCCAGCACTTCAGGGGTGTGTCAAGACTAAAGGAGATAATGTGTAGCACAATGCCTGGCATATAGTAAACATTAACTGAATTAAATTCTATCTGTCTATCTAAATGTCTTCTCATAGTGGTGGGGGGGGGGGGACATTTTCTCAGCACCTGACATTTTCTGCTTTTTTTTTTTCAACCAGATAAGAAAGCCAAGGCCCAGAGAAATTAAGTGATTTCTCCAGGATTCACAGGCAGGTACGTCTGACTCCAAGACCCATTCTCTTTCCACCATCCACATTACCTTTCTCATTAATTTTCTAATTTTCTAGTACGCTGTCCACAGTACTCACCTAATACATGCTTCCCAATGTACCTATGTATTTTATGTGTGAGGGGGTCATGAGGCCAGAGTGTTAGGAAATTAAATATTTTCAGAGGACCTTCTCATATATGAAAGAAAAGCAAAAAATAAAACAAAACTCAACCTTTAGGTAGAAGTAATTCTAACTTTGGTAACTCCACTGTCCTGTAATGGAGACAGCCATGGTATAACGGTCTCATAAGAACATGGCATAAGTGATTTATAGTCTCACATTGCAGTGTCCTGATTTGAACCAACAGACTATGATTTCTAAAGGATTATAACTTGTGCTGCTATTGGACCAACCCCAATGTCTAATTTTAGCACAAAATTTGCTCCAGCAGTATTTAGTCCCAGTTAAATAAGTAAAGTGTGTTCTCAATTTCTAAATGACAGTTCTCCATTTCATTTTGTAACTTTTCCATACGCCCAGTCAGGAATCACAGACCAGCTACCTACGGAGTCATTTTAAGATACCCCAACAAGGCGTTTTCCAACTAGATTCTTTAACAAAACAAACAAAACAATAAGGTAATGATTTCTTGAATCATTTGGTTTTTACTAAATTATCTCCCAGAAAATATTTGATTTCATCATGTGAGCAGTTTAACTCACGTATTTATTTTATTTTTGTTAAAAATAGTCTGGTTCTGGGGCCGGCCCGGTGGCATAGGGGTTAAGTTTGCACGTTCTGCTTCAGCGGCCTGGGGTTCGCCAGTTCGGATCCCAGGTGCGGACATGGCACCGCTTGGCAAAAGCCATGCTGCGGTAGGCGTCCCATTTATAAAGTAGAGGAAGATGGGCACGGATGTTAGCTCTGGGCCAGTCTTCCTCAGCAAAAAGAGGAGGATTGGCAGCAGATGTTAGCTCAGGGCTGATCTTCCTCAAAAAAAAAAAAAAAGTCTGGCTCTGGGGCCAGCCCTGTGGCCAAGAGGTTAAGTTCGCAAGCTCTGCTTCAGCGGCCCGGGGTTTTGCCAGTTCGGATCCTGGGTGTGGACTTAGGGCTGGGTCAAGCCATGCTGAGGCGGCATCCCACACAGCACAGCCAGAACGACCTACAACTAGAATGTGCAGCTGTGTGCTGGAGGGCTTTGGAGAGAAGAAAAAAAAAGGGAAAAAAGAGAAAGATTGGTAACAGATGTTAGCTCCGGGTTAATCTTGAAGAAAAAAAAATAGACTGGCTCTTAAAGATGATACCATGCAATACCGGTTTTTAAATGTCTCAATGAGAATGGCCACATACGCATTTCTACCACTTCAATTAAAAACAGGAAACCAAAGCTGAGCGATGGGAATATTTTTCTAAGTAGAGCTAAGATGGTTAGTGCGAACTACTTTGCTCCGGGAAGTATTTTTGCTGCTTCACTAGTTTTGTATTCTGACAGAAGCTTGGTTTGCATGATATTTAGATACTTAGGTTTGAAATGTGAAAACCTCTCTGTTCAAAAACTCTTTAATCCAGTAGAAATATTTAAAATGCTTACTATAAATCACAATGCAAGTCTGCAAGACAATTAACTAGATTGTTATTGTCAACAGAATGGAAGAGCAAAAGACTCAAAATTGTTAAAAAAAAATCTTCACATCTAAAAGAATATAGATGAAGCATAGTTTAAGGCAAACAAGGAAGTAGAATGAATTTTCCTGCTCCTTTTGCACAATTTCAGGGGTAGTAACTCTTTGGGAGAGCTCCAAAGCTATTAAAAGGGTCTGAAAATCCATACGTTCTCTAAAAACAGATTACGGGTTACATAAAAAAAGAACCGTCAGTTTCAAAGAGGTTGGAAACCACTGCCCTAACCTCCTTTCAACTTTTTTCCTTCTGCCTCTTCAAGAATGGGGGAACAAGAAAACAAGAGTAGCCAGAAGTGGAGGTGAGGATGATGGTAAAACAATGTTTGACACCATTTTCATCAATCGGAAGATGTAGGATGGAGCAAAGCTAGGATGCTATTCTAACTCAAGTACTGAGTTACGAGGACCCCCCCAAAAAGAACAGAACCCCTATATGGACAGTGACTACATTTCACCTGAATTTCTGTGATCTGGGATCCCTAAAAATGACAGGAAGGGCTAGGAGGGTTTCTAAAGAAAGCAGGCTGTTAAATTACATTACTTCCTAAACTAACACAAAATCAAATTGAAAAAGAATCAGAAGAATTTCCAGTCAAGATGGCACAGTGAATTCATGCTTCAATTCATCCTTTATGCTCTAAATACATGGTAATGACAGATAAAATAGAAAAAGAGAAAACCAAAAGGTCATTGCTGGGCTCAGAAAACAAGATAAACATCTTTGTGGACCAGAAACACAACAGAAATGCCAAGCAATGAGCTGGGTTAAAGCTGCAGCCTATCAGGGTCTGGGTTTTGAAGCAGCTGTGGCAACTGGAAATTCAGCTCCGGTGGAATACTGGGGCTAAAATGCTCTACTTAAGGTGGAGACAAAAGCCAGCATCTTTACTGAAAGCCAGGAACTGGGGCAGATCGTCCATCTTGTTTTTCCCAGGACTCTCTGTGTCTTGGCTCCAAAAATTCCAAGTCCCAGGAAACTCCTTAGTTCCAGGCAAACAGCAGTGATTGGTCACCCGACTTTCCCCAGCTCCATGAAAGGATGCTGAATAAAACTACTGCCAATATACTGCCTGGAGCTGTGGATTTATGGGAAGCAGTAGACCCATGAAAGCAAAAGGACAAAAGAAAAACATCACTACAGCAAATGAACTGAGATACCAGCTGGCTCAGTTACTTGATTAGCCATATTCCTAATATTGATAAGGAGAAGGAGCCCTCTGAAAGCCATTTTAAGATCTTGTTCTGGACTGGGGCATGGAAGGTAGATGGAAATATTCATCAAATTAGAGATGGAATAATAAAAGATGACAGAAATATTTCCCATTCAAAGTCATTGTGCAAATCAAAATTCCAAAATACATAAAGAAATTAATGGTAAAAAAGATAGTTAAGAATGATGGAGTAACTGGTACCAGACTAGCTCTTCTGCTATAAAAATATATTTTATAAAAATAGACAAAGTAAACCAAACAACCATTTTCGGAAGCTGAACAACAGGCAGTATGAGACTGTGATCCCTGGGAGAAGGAAAACAAATGAGCTGACTTCCACAAATGCCCCAGCTTTCTGCCTGGAGGCTCTCTGCGGACTGACATGCAAAGAGGGAGAACTCAAGCAGAGCACAGTGATTTTGCCAAGTTTAAGACAGACTGGAACTCAAGAAGGTGACTGCAATTTGAGAAACAAGAGTACCAGAGAGGAAAAAGACGTGCAGAGACAGAATTCCAGAAAGCTGCATAAGAGTCATCTTGAGTGTTTGTTTGAATATTAAGATGCACATGCATAAGGTAAGACCCCATAAGGCCAGGCAAAACAACTTCTGGGAGAAGAACAACTCTGAGAGAAAGAACTACTGGGGATCTGAGACTTGAGCAACATTTCCACAGGGCTGGGAAGCATTTGAATTCCAACCAGTAGAGAGATCTCTTGAACTGTGAGTGCCAAGAGATAATCTTCCATGGCATTTCTCCCTGTCATGTGACAACTTTTGTCCTGGACTATCTTTCCAAGAATGTTTATATAGTCAACAGCCTTTGGAAAGTATAGTGGCACTCTCCAGGACAAAGGAAGATTTGTTTCCTGACCAGGATAATAAGGAGAATGGCTTCTTCCAGGGCAAAGTCTTGGCAGGTTTGCTAGCAGCTATCTCATAAGATGGGAGGTTTCCTAAGCTCAGAGTTCCTCAGCTGTGATACAAACCCACTGTGTGTGTAACATCCACTTGGACCCACTTTGCTTTGCCCCCATGAGGTTTGGGGGCAAGGGAAATCAATGAGAATAAGAAGCTTATGATGCTGCTGTGCTGTGAGTAATAAAGTCCTTTGTCTCTGACCTAGGAGTCTCACATCTTCTGCCAGCATCCAGGCAACTGTTGCAGGCTTACAAGTAGGGTGAAATCGCAGACACTCAATAGCTCTGACTTGATAGCAGGCATTTAATAGAGACCTCAGGAAGGCCATACTATAAATGTATGGCTCCAGTAGCCCTAGAATAAAGAATTCTTTAGAACGGGGGTTGGTAAAGCTGGCCCACAGGCCAAATCCAACCCAAAGCCTGGTTTTGCATGGCTTTTGAGTAAAGAATGTTATTTTACATTTTTAAAAAGGGGTAAAAAAAAAAAAAAAAAGAATATGCAAAAGAGACTGTATATAGCCTGTAGAGCCCAAAATACTTATTATCTGGCCCTTGAAAGAAAAACTTTGTCTAATTCTGCTCTAGAACCATCTTAACAAAGCTTTAAAACAAGACTTGAAAGGATCAAGCTGATCTACAAATAAATTAACTGCCTGGTGGAATAGAATACTCCTGGAAGGAAGACAAGAAAATCTAGAAACTCAATAGCATGTTAACCACAACGTCCAGAACCAATAAAAAATTATTAGACATGTAAAGAAGCAAGGAATTGTAACTCATAACTAGGATAAAATTAGTCAACAGAAACAGACTTAGAATTGACAAAGATGATAGACTTAATAGAAAAGGACTTTAAAACAGCTCTTATAAATACATTCAAGGATGTAATGGAAAACACAAAAAAAATTGAAAACAAATAAGCTATCTCAATAGAGAGAATAGAAGAATAAAAAAAGAATCATACAGGGCCTGGCCCGGTGGCGTAGTGGTTAAGGTCACGAGCTCTGCTTTGGCAGCCTGGGTTTCACAGGTTCGGATCCCGGGCTCAGACCTACACAACGCTCAGCAAGCCACACTGTGGCAGCAATCCACATACAAAATAGAGGAAGATAGGCACAGATGTTAGCTCAGGGACAATCTTTCTCAAGCAAAAGAAGGAAGATTGTCAACAGATGGTAGCGCCAGGCCAACCTTCCTCACCAAAAAAAAAAAAAAATTATAACTTCTAGAGCTGAAACATACATTATCTGAAACAAAATTAAAAATTTCATTGGATGGGCTTAAAAGCAGCAGCTTACACACTACAGAAGATCAGTGCATCTGAAAAATGGGCAATAGGAATTATACAACCTGAAGCATAGAGGAAAAATTAAAATGGGACCGAGCCCCAGTGACCTGTGGGACAATATCAAGAAGTATAATTCAGCAGGAGAAGAGAAAAAGACTGTAGCAAAGAAAAACATTTGAAGAAATAATAGTTGAAATATTTCCAAATTAGGTAAGAACTCTAAACTCACAGATCCAAGAAATCTCATAAACCCCGAGAGGGACAAACACAGGACTATCACACCAAGGAACATCATAATTAAGTTGCTGAAAACCAATGATAAAGAGAAAATCTTAAAAGCAGCCAGAGGGGGGAAAAAGACATATTATATACAAAGGAACAGAGATAAGAATGACTGCTGATTTTTAAAATCAGAAACAAAGCAAGCCAGAAGAGAAGTTTGAAATAAAACAAACAAACAAAAAACATTGCCAACTTAGAATTCTTCATCCAGAAACTATAACCTTCAAAATGAAAGCAAAAGGGAGACCCTTTCATATAAACAAAAGTGAGGGAATTTATTGCTAGCAGATCTGGGCTACAAAAAACTGTAGAGGAAATTCTTCAGGCCAAAGAAAATAATACCAGTGGAAAATTGAAAGGAATGAACATTGGAAAGGGTATATATGTGGGTAAATATAAAATAAATTTAAAAAATATTATTAACTGTTTAAAACAAAAATAATCACAATGTATTGTGGGTATATAAAATATATGCAGAAGTAAAATGTCTGACAATAATACAAAGGACTGGAAGAAAGAAATGGAAGTATATCATTGTAAGGTCAATAGTATAATAGTATTTGAAGGTAGACTGTGATAAGTTAAAGCTGGGTGTTGTTACCCCTACAGTAACCACTAAAAAGCTAAAACAGGGGCATAACTAATAAACTACAATAGAGAAGATAAAATGATTAAAAAATACTCAAATATCCCAAAAGAAGGCAGGAAAAGAAGAAAAAATAATTTACAAAAGAGGAGATAAATAAAAAACAAATAGCAAGAGAGTAGACTTAATCTAAGCATATCAGTAATTATACTAGCTGTAAATGGACTAAGCACATCAATTAAAAGGCAGAGATCACCTGACTGGAGAATAAAGCAAGACCTAACTGTAAACTGTCTATGAGAAATACATTTGAAACATAAAGATAGTGATAGATTAAAAGTAAAAGGATTGAAAAAGATATACAGTAGAAACACTAATCATAAGAAAACTGAAATGTCTACACCAATATTAGACAAAGTAGACTTCAGGTCAAAGAATATGACCAGAAATAAAGAGGGACATTTCATAATGATAAAAGGGTCAATCATCAGACAGATATGACCATTCTAAATATGCATGCACTTAATAACAGAGCTTCAAAATACAAGAAGTAAAAACCAATACAACTGAAGAGAGATATAGACAAATTCACAATAATAGTTAGAGATTTTAACTCCTCTTTGATTGATAAAGTAATTGATAGAACAGGTAGACAGAAAATCAGCAAAGATACAGATGACTTTTATAAAACTATAAACCAACTTAGTCTAATTGACACTTATGAACACTATCTGAAAACTGCAGGATACACATTTCTTATCAAGATCACACAGAATATTCACCAAGAAAGACCATTTGTTGAGTCATAAAGCAACTCTCAAAAAATTTAAAAGGATAAATACAATGGAATACTACTCAGCCATAAAAAAAGACAAAATCATCTCGTTTGCAACAACATGGTTGGACCTTGAAGGTATTATGTTAAGCAAAATAAGCCAGACAGAGAAAGACAAACATCAAATGATTTCACTCATTTGTGGAAGATACAAACATACGGACAAAGAGAACAGTGTAGTGGCTACCAGGGGGACAGAGATTGGGGGGTGGGCACAAGGGGTGAAGGGGCACATTTATATGGTGACTGACAAATAATAATGTACAACTGAAATTTCACAATGTTATAAACTATCATGACCTCAATAAAAGAAAAGAAAAACAAAAAAAAGCAATTACAATTGAAGTTCCTTCAGTATAAATAAAAGGAAAAATAACACTAAATTAAAAAAGAGGAAACAAACTTGAACAGACACTTCAACAGAGAAGATACACGGATTGCAACTAAGCACACACACAAAAAATGTTCAATACCATTTGCAATTAGGGAAATACCATTTAAAACCACAATGTGATCCCATGCACCTATCAGAATAACTAGAATTTTAAAAGTATAATAATAACTGACAATATGAAGTATTCACAATAATGCAGAGTAACTGGAGCTCTCATCCATTGCTGGTAGGAAAGCAAAATGGTGCAGCTGACCCAGGAATCTCTCTTTGTGTTATTGACCCAGATAAAAGAGAGCATATGGCTACACATAGACCTGTATGCCAATATTTATAACAACTCTATTCACTATATTCTAAAACTAAAAATAATCCAAATGTCCTTCAATTACTGAGTCTTTAAAATGGAATACTATTCAGCAATTAACAGGAACAATTGTTGATATTTTCAAATATAAGAATGGATCGCAAATACATCCTGTTAAGTGGAAAAAGGCAAACTCAGAAACTCACCTGCAATGTGATTCCACCTAAATCATATTCTGGATGAGGCAAAATTGCAAGAATGGGCAACACATCTGACGTATCTGTTGTTGCCAGAAGGGAGGGTAAAGGGAGGTGACAGGCTACAAAGTGGTAAGAGGGAATTTTTTTTAGGGTGACAGAAATGTTTTGTAACATAATTGTGGTTACACAATTGTATGTATCTATTAAAATTCATGTAATTGGTACCTATCAATGGTAGTCCTTCTGGATTGAGATTAAAACTCAATAACCCTGATTTCAAAAACCTATTACCTAAATTAGTCTTTGCTTCAGAATAGTGTGATCTTTACAGGGGAGATAGTGTTGAGAAGACAGAATAAGGGAGGTTCTGGGGTTCTGCCAAGGTTCTACTTCCTAGTCTTGGTCTTGTTTACAGGGTTCTGTTCAGTTTAAAAATTTATCAAGTTGTACACTTATGATAGACATATATTTTCTCTATGTATATTTTCTTCAATAAAATTAAAAAGGAATCCAAGAAAATTTAAGGATTGATATTATACAAAGATGGATTCTGATCATAAAATGAAATTAACATATTTTTAAATAGTCCATAGGTCAAAGAAGAAATTACAAGGGAAATTACAAGAAAATATTTTGAACTGAATGATAGTGAAAATACAACATAAAATTTGTGTAGTGCAGTTAAAGCAGTGCTTAGAGAGAAATTTACAGCTTATTATCTTTGTACAGGGACCAAAATAGAATAAGTATAAATATCTGAATGTCTGAATTGCATTAAAAAATTTTTAAATACAAAACTATTGAAAAATACAAAAGTTCAAAAGGAATTAAGATACCTACTTTTTCTTACAGTATATTTCTCTTAAAGTATATGAGAGTCCTACAATTCCTCTATAGGAAGAAGAATGCCTATAGAAACTCAACTGAAGCTAAAAGTGTATTTAAACATGTCTATAAAATGGAATTGGTGAAGTAGATTAAAGAAATTTAGTCAGCATGACTGATACTCCCAAGTTGTTTTCCAGTCACACTCTTATAAAGACAGATTCATTCTTTCAACAAATATTTATTGAGCGTTTACTATGTTCCAGGAATATACCAGCCATATGGAAGGGAGCTAAAAAGGAAAAAAAAAAAAAAATCCCAACCACTCATGGATCTTCCCTAGGGTAGGGGGTTGGGGGCAGATAGATCATAAACAATTAACAAGTCAAAATATATAGTATTTCACCACATGATAAGTGAAAAACAGAGCAGGGGAGGTTGGGGGAATGATAATTTAAAGAGTGGGCAAGAAAGGCCTTATTGAGAAAGTGGCATTTGAGGAAAGATTAAAAAAGTAAGGGAACAAACGATGTGAAAAGCTGGTGCAAGTGGTATGAGTATGCCTGGGCGATGAAGGAAAAATAAAGAAGTCAGCGTGGCTGGTGCAGGCAGAGCCCAGGGAGAGAAGCAGGAGTCGAAGTTAGAGTAGTAAGGATAAGGTGAGGGCAGGGAAGCCCACATAGGGGCTTGAAATCCTTTGTAGGGACTTTAGCTCTTACACCCAGTGAGATGTGAAGCCTTTGGAGGGTTTTGAGCAAAGGAGTGACAAGATCTTGGATTCTCACAGAAGCGTTCTGCCTGTTGTGATCAGCACAGACTGAAGGGGAGCGGGGACTGAGAGAGGAAACCAGCTAGGAGGCAAGAACCCAGGAGAGAGCTGATGGTTGCTTCCACCTAAGTGGGAGTAGGTTATGTGAATGGGAATGATCCAACAGAGAGGGTGGGAATGATGCTGCAGGACAGAGAAGAAAGTTGGTGATTCAAGGGGTGGGACCTAGTGCACAAGCCATGGAGATACCGAGCTAGGATCGTTTCATTCATGGTAACAGGAAGGAAGGCAGAGAATATGGGCACAGATACTGGTAGGTGACTGTGGTGGTGGTGGTGGGGTCTGTGGAAGTTCTTTTCTGATTATTCCTATTGCTCAGAGAAAAAGGAAACAAGGGCTGACAAGGAAGAAGGGGGAGGAGGGATTGGTGGCTTGAGGAGGAGAAGGTATGAAACAGTGGATTAGAAGAGTAAGAGAATGAACAGTTTGGATTTGCCATGGTTGGTCTCTTCAACTCAAGATACATTTGAAACAGTTCTCTAAACATTTTGCTCCTGAATCTATGTACATGAACAAAGCGTTGTTTTGAAGCCAAGTAATTTATCAAAATCTATCCACTATTATTATGCATATTCTACTCCAGAGAGAAAATTCTGGCCTCTAGTAAGGGTAGATATGCATCATAAATGTATAGCTCAATGCGAATGAAATGCTGGGAGATTTGTAGATATCTTGTACTATCACAGAAACTAGATTGAAATTCTCTATTTTGAATTCCTTCTTTATTTCAAGGCAATCTTCAAAAGAGAATCAGCGCATTATAAATTTAATTGCACTTATTATTATGTGTATTTCCCATTTACCCTAAAAATTACAGTTGAGGTAAAAACTTTAAGGAGAAATTAATGTCATAGTGGGAAAACTGCTTATTTAAGAGGCTGGAATATTAGGAATTTTTTCAAACAGACCTTGAAGCTTTCTAATGTCCATCTGGCAAGGAAAGCTTAGAAAAGATAGTGGGTCAGATTTTCATAGCCTGAAGATATCATCTAATAAAACCATCTCAAATAAATAAGTGTGTAAGTTGTATCATAAATATACTATACACTCAAATGATAAATCTATAAAACCTCTGATGAGGTGACAAGTAGACTAATTATCATTTTGTATTTTTTCTATTGATGTACCTCAGGAAAATAGAAAAGCAATCTTGGTGTTTTGACACATGAGCATTGTGTTGATTCTTCTATAACATCTTATTCTCCTGAAACTCTGTATTTGAGAAAAAGGAATTCATACCTAAATTACAGCATTATTGGACTACACTTACATGTAAATATTTTTTCAGAATCTAAACCTTTTGTAAATGTCTCATCATCCCAAATCCCTCTATTAGGGGATCTTTATTACAGGTATTCCAAGACAGAGATCTCCTGCATTCCCAACATGCTGATCCAAGGACAGGCATCCTTACAACTGACACATTTTTAACAATGAGGTAGTGAGTTTTCCTTTTGTGTGTGTGTGCGATGGAAGATTATTATTCAAGAAAATTAGACCACTTCCTATAAATAATTACTGCTCATGTTTGGGAATCAGATGTTTAAAAAACTCATTAGGAATATTCAAAGCCAACCAAAGACTCGATACACTACTTTTTGGTATGAATGAAGCAACATTAGCCAAACTCACTCACTGGTTCCTAGCAAACATTTAAGGTTCTAAAAATGCTATTCTAATTACTTTTAAAGACAGAAGAAAGCAGCTGCAATTCTTAGGCAGAACTATGTATTCTGCTTAGTTCAAGTTTTAGTTTTGAAAGGCTACAGGCGGTTTTTCACTCTTGGACAAGGTGCATCCAGCCATGCTCAGGTAGGTTTGACATTTTCCAGAAGGGCAATTTAAAAAATATTGGTTGAAAATGAATAATACAAGCGTTCAGATTAGATCCACCCATGATCACGAGGATCTTTGGGTCTGTGCATGTAATGAGGGAGGCTCGTCCCCTGAAGCTGTTTCTTGACAGACTAAGACTGCATACCAAAGCAACCTGAATTCTTTAATACTACATTATGAAGGGTTGAAATGTTATGGGGGAGACCCAGATTTTAACCAAAAAAATTGTTAAAGGGTTATTCGTATTTTCACCCCATACTACCTCTTGAAGTAACAAGAATTTTCATAATTCACTGAAATGCTTTATTACGCATCCTAAATTTGCCTTTTCATTGCCTCACAGAAAGGAAATGTAACTCAAATAAGAACAAATTTCGGTCATAATGCCTCTGGTATAAGATATTCCTGATAAACAGGTTTTAAAAAATAATTGCTGGGGGCCAGCCCAGTGGCGCAGCGGTTAAGTTCGCACATTCCCCTTCTCTGCGGCCCGGGGTTCACCGGTTCGGATCCCGGATTCGGACATGGCACCGCTTGGCAAAAGCCATGCTGTGGTAGGCATCCCACATATAAAGTAGAGGAAGATTGGCATGGATGTTAGCTCAGGGCCAGTCTTCCTCAGCAAAAAGAGAGGATTGGCAGTAGTTAGTTCAGGGCGAATCTTCCTCAAAAAAAAAAAAAATTGCTAAAGTGAACTATTTTCTTTTGGCTGAGGAAGATTCCCCCTGAGCTAACATTTGTTGCCAATCTCCTTTTTTTTTTGCTTGAGGAAGATTCCTCCTGAGCCAACATCTGTGCCAATCTTCCTCTATTTTGTATGTGAGATACCGCCACAGCATGGCTGGTGAGTGGAGTAGATCCACACCTGAGATCCGAACCTGCAAACCTGGGCTGCCGAAGTGGAGCATGCAGAAGTTTAACCACTAGGCCACAGGGCTGGGCCCTGAACTTTTTGTTTTATTCATAGCTTTTAGTCATCTCAGCAATTTTTGCCCCTCATTTGCACATATAATTGAAGGCTGGCTGTGCCAGTGCTGCACTCCAAACTTTATTCTGCTACCATCAACCATGTTCAAAGTTTCTGAGGTTTAAATTTCTTTGCTTTCTGATAACAGTGTATCTATTCTGATAACAGTGTATCTATTTTGTGTGAGAGAGGAGAGGGGACAGCATGCCTTATATTGATTACTTAAATAAAGTTAATCCTAAAGCCTTATTTACATCAGTAACATTCAAACAGAAGCTATAAAACTGAGGAAACTGAAAGCTGGCCTGACTAAGCCCTCTTGTGTGGAACTCGTCTGGTTCCTCCTCAGGAAAATCAAAGTCTGAGTCAGCCTCTGCCTCTGTGTTTGGGAGCACTCTGTCAACATGCCTCACGGGGTGCAGTTACAGACCACTACCATCATTCTTAGCTTCCCCAGGGTAGGTGCCTCACCTTACTCACTCACCTGTCACCTAAGTACTTATTCAGTACTTACAGATATTAAGTACTGAATACTTCATTGTCAAATTGATAAATAATTCCATAGGACAAGGGGTTTGAACTTGATGACCTCACAGTTTCTTCCTGATCTAAAATTATATGATTTCTACTTGTCTCAACCTCTACCTACGGATTTTAAGAACTCCTGGGAACGTTTATGTGACTATACAAAAGTTACCAATTTGGTCATTAATGGAGTATTAATCCTTTTCCTGCATTATGTTGGTGATTTAAGACCCAGAGTGAAGTAAAATCCTGTTAATAGTTATTCTAGATCAGTGCTGTCCAATAAAAACATAACACAAGCCAAAAATACAAACCACAAGTGTAATTTAAAATTTTCTAGTAGCCACATTAAAACAGGAGAAAGAAACAGGTGAATTAATTTTAATAACATATTTTATTTAATACCCTATGTCCAAAAATAACATTCAACATGTAATTAATATAAAATAATTAAGATACTTTACATTCTTTTTGTGTTAAGTCTTCAAAATCCTGTGTGTGTCTTACACTTGTACAACTCAGTTTGGACTAGCCACATTTCAAGTATTTAATAGCCATATGTGGCTAATTAGTAGCTGCTCTTTTGACAGTATAGTTTTAGAGCCTCTGTACTCAAAGCGCTCTGTGGACCAGGAACATTGGAATCATGTGAGAGCTTGTTGGAACTGCAGACCCTGGAATCAGAATCTGCATTGCAATGACACTCCAGGTGATTTATATGGACGTTAAGTTTGAGAAGCACTATTCTAGAGGGAGTATCCGAATTCTCTTTCCAGTGACACTTTGTTTTATATATTTTTATAACTTTCACATTTCTAACTTGTATAAATTTTTTATGAGTCAATGTTTCCTGGGTCTCTCTCCCCCATTTTTTAATAACTTTTTTTTCTAGTTACAAAAGCATAACTTGTTTATATAGAAAAATTAGAAACTACAAATAAGAAAAAAGAAAATAAAAATCACTTGTCATCTTACCAACCAGAGATAACTACTACTGACATTTTTGGTGTCTATCCTTTCAGTTTCTGAAATGTTATTCTTTCTTTTCTTTTTTTTTTAAGATTGGCACCTGAGCTAACATCTGTTGCCAATCTTCTTTTTTTTTCCCCTTCTTCTTCTCCCCAAACCTCCCCAATATATAGTTGTATATTCTAGTTGTAGGTCCTGATGGTTGTGCTATGAGGAATGCCACCCGAGCATGGCCTGATGAGCGGTGTCATGTCCAGGTGCCTGCGCCCAGGATCCAAACCGGAGAAACCCTGGGCCACCAAAGCGAGCACGCAAACTCAACCTCTTGGCCACGGGCCAGCCCCTGAAATGTTATTTCTTAATTACATAATACATAAATTCTTCTACA
The DNA here is from genome assembly GCF_021613505.1 of Equus quagga. Taxonomy (NCBI): domain Eukaryota; kingdom Metazoa; phylum Chordata; class Mammalia; order Perissodactyla; family Equidae; genus Equus; species Equus quagga. The sequence goes on from NC_060277.1 coordinate 22,915,500, forward strand.
TAATTCAAACAGCAACATATAAAATTAGGTCCCTTTAACTACTTCCCCAAATGCAGTCCTCTCCTGATCCATTCGCCAGGTAAAGGATATTTGGGTTGTTTCCAGTTTTTGGCAACTATGAATAAAGTTGCTAAAAACATTGACTTTCAGGTTTTTGGATAAATACGTAGGAGTGGGATTGCTATTAGAAAACATCTTTTTTAATGGCTTCATTGTACTTCAGGACTTGAATATATATGAGTATATATTCATTTATTTATTCAATCAACAAATATTGAATACTTACACAGTAGTAGGCAATGAGAATATAGTGAACGTAGTGTTGGTCCCAATCCTCATATAATTGGTTTTTAATAAAATCCCTATTAATAGATATTTATTTCTAATTCCCCTTTCATAAACAATGAGTTTTAAAATTTCATTTCAATCATTACTGAGTATCTGCTATCTGCCTCAAATTTTCTTAGGAATTGTCAAGGAAAAAAACCCACTAGGCATGGGGCCGGCCCCGTGGCTGAGTGGTTAAGTTCGCGCGCTCCACTTTGGTGGCCCAGGGTTTTGCTGGTTCGGATCCTGGGCACAGACATGACATTGCTCATCAAGCCACGATGAGGCGGCATCCCACATGCCACAACTAGAAGGACCCACAACTAGAAATACACAAATATGTACCGGGGGGCTTTGGGAAGAAAAAGGAAAAATAAAATCTTTAAAAAAAAAACAAAAAAGGGCCTGGCCCCGTGGCTGAGTGGTTCAGTTCGCACGCTCCACTACAGGCAGCCCAGTGTTTCGTTGGTTCGAATCCTGGGTGCGGACATGGCACTGCTCATCAAACCACACTGAGGCGGCATCCCACATGCCACAACTAGAAGGACCCACAACGAAGAATATACAACTATGTACCGGGGGGCTTTGGGGAGAAAAAGGAAAAAAATAAAATCTTTGAAAAAAAAAAACCAATAAAACACTAGGCAGTAGTCTTGATGGGGAGTCACCTAACTCTAACCACAGCACTGGTTAGAGTCGGGTGGTGGGTGGGAGGGCAGAATCCAGCTCTAGGTAGCTGTTGCAGGTTAATTCTAGGTTACTATGGAAAACCTGGGATCATCCTTCATCGTCCTACATCAGATGGTTTCCAAACTCTAGTGTACATCAGCAGAGCTTGTTAAAACACAGATTCCTGGACCCCACTTCTGATTCAGTAGGTCTGGGATGGGGCCCAATAATTTGTACTTTTGTGTGTGTGAGAAAGATTGTTGCTGAGCTAACATCTGTGCCCATCTTCCTCTGTTTTATGTGGGATGCTGCCACAGCGTGGCCTGACAGCAGTGCTAGGTCTACGCCTGGGATCCAAACCTGCGAATGCTGGGCCCTGAAGCGAGCATGTGAACTTAACCACTATGCCACTAGGCTGGCCCCAATAATTTGCATTTTTAACAAGTTCTCAGGCAAGGATAATGCTGCTGGTTCCAGGACCATACTGTGAGAACTTCCCTAAGCTACTTTTGTGTGTTTCTGGGCCTGATATCTTAAATTTGGACTCAACTTTATCAGCAGTTAGAAATTCAGAGATCTAGAAGGAGCTATCTTTGAAGTTACTGGAGAAGTTACTGATGCAGAAGACACTTCTGTGGGCCTAGAGGTTCCTTTGTAGGATCACCTGACAACTCCAGTTCCTCGGATTTTATTTCTATTCCTCTTAAGCTACTCTCTTCATGCAGGTTCTTCCCTGAGTTACGCTAGTTGGCAGGACAACTTGTCCTCTGGCACTCTCAGCACCACCAGTACGTATGGACGGACCTGACACTGAACGGGTTCTTCTGGAGCAGTGTGTTAATATCGAGCTCCAGAGTGTCCTCCTCTGGGTTAGAAGTGACAGAGTTTCTAGCTGCAAGAGCGTTGTGAAAGCTGCAGGGCATTTGCCTGAGACTTCAGAAGGGCTGGGACGGGGCAGGATTACCCTGGACTTGGGAGGGGTCTTGAGGACACGAGCTAGCTCTGGGAGTTTGCAGGGCCCAGGTCCCACAGGCAGAGGAGTCCGAGTTCTTAGAGTTGCTGGTGAGTGTAAAGCTAACTGCAAAGAAGGCTTTTTGGTTTCCTTCCCTTAGCTAGTTTGGTGGGCAGGTTCAAATAGAGATCTGTGGGTTCACTCCCCTCATAGCAGGTTTGAATCCAGTATCACCATATACTAGCTACATCACTAGTTCTTGGGAAATTTCCTCACCTGTAAAATGAGGACAACATCCCCACCCTTCAGGGTTACCGTGAGGATTAATACAGTAAGATATGCAAAGTACCTCGTTAGTTTGCTACACACAGTGGGCCCCTCTTTATCTAATGGGAGCATGCGTCTGTAGTGAAGCTGTGGTAGACCATGCTGTGGGACCTTCAGCGGACTCATCACAAAGTATGTTTGATTCTCTTTGTACGTAAGGGTACTGGTATTACTCCCTCTGGAAAACGAGGCTAGCTAGCTTTGGGGGCCTGCTGACAAGTCACTCAAAGCACGCAATACGCATTCTCTGGAGGGGATGTAAGACTGGAACCTGTAATAGCTGACAGGATAATAGCCATGCCACCCATGCTAGGCATTTGAAGAGTTCACAGAATCTAAGATGACTATTCATAGTTGGGACTTTCAGAATGAGAAGGAATAGGGCTGATTTCTTTCAATCATTCATTTTATTAACTATCCTGGGAGGTTAAATGACTTTCTCAGGATGAGAGAACACTGTAATATTTAGAGTTCCTCACTCTGAACTGGCCTTATTTTCAGTATAGGTTCACTATAAACGTTATTCCAATAACCTGATTTTAGCTTATTGGCAGTTTAGTACCTATGTTTATATTCCAATTTTATGTTTTAGTAGTCAGGAATTTCTTCTTATTATCTTAGGCATATCTTAGCCAGTGAAAATAATTTTCCCCCTATGTCGGAAACTTATTCAAGAAAGAAAATAGTCCGAAGCCTACTTTTAAAAAAAGTGTGTAAAATGTAAACTTTAGATACAACATAGACTATTTCTTTTATAAAGGAAGGTTTCTTTTTCTTTTTTTTAATAAAAAGGGCTTTAAAAAAAAAACACAAAAACAAACTCCACTAGCAGAGGAAATGGGGAATAATTTCAGAATGGTCTGTATGGAGTGCACTCTCACCCTCCACCCCTCCTGTTGTCTTCTCTTGAGTTCCTGCGAGTTTTGCTGAGAGAATTAAGGACCCATCACTCTCTGTTACAGGGGAACCTGACTCCCCACTGTCCTATCAACCATACTTAGCAGAAGGAAAGATGGGCAGTGGTTGTTCCCTAGTATCCCAATTGCACGGGAGGCATTTTCTCATTGAAACAATGTTAAAAATGCTGCGTGGGTTTGCCTTAACTGTGAATTAGGTACTGAGAGTTGGCCTGAAAAGCTAATAGCCATTTTAAGATTATTTCTATGAGAAACACATTTGTAGGTCCAAAAATTGGCTGACTACCAACAAACATTTGAAATACAATCTGTCATAGGTTGGGAAACAGTTGGATATTTTTAAAAATTTGATTTACACAAATTCTTCCAAGTGTGTATTAAGCCACAAGCATTTCTTGAGTTCCTGAACATCTGTTGTATTACCAAATGTAGTACCTGTACTAACATATCACTTAAGCTCAAATATGACTTGGGGGTTCACCATACTATTTACTTTACTTTTGTATATGTTTGACATTTTTCATTAAAAAAAGGATTAAAAAAACCCTTCAAACATGAATTTCAAAATCCCCAAAAGATCAACCTAGGGCAAAAGTGGGATGCAATATAAGAACCCTTAATAAGAAGTAAAAACTTGAATTTTGAATTGCATCCATAAAACAGACAGCAAACCAGCTATTAAAATGTGGAAAACATCTGAAATAATGGACCTATTTCAAAGCCTCCAAAGATTCACATCACTGATGTTCATAATTAAGAATGTCTTTCAAATGCCTAAGCATGACATTTTTAAAAATCCATTGTAATTAATATAAAAAAGGAAAATTAAATCCATCTTGTAAAGTATATCTTTTTAGTGTATTTGTCTCTTTAAGATGTAGCCTAATAAGTCTATTAGACTTGCTAAAATATAATTTTATTAAATTCAGAGTTAAAACATTTACTCTTTAGATATCTACAGTTAACTAATAAACTTTCTATATCATCCGTTCTTATCTTTTATAAACAAAATATTTTAAAAACCTACAATGGCATGATATAAAAGAGAGCAATAATTATAGTAGACAAAACAATAAGTGAAATACGATATGCCTTCTGCTGCGTACCTATGAGTTTTACGGAATAATCATTACAACAGATGTCCTTAGAGAACAAAGGAGAATGAGAAAGTATAAAGGTGGAAGAAGGCATGGAAGATATTTTCTGTTATCTTCTACTGTGTGGTCTTTCACTGCACTATTCTTTAAACAAAAAAAGGTCTCTGCAAGGGCAAGTCCTGCTCCAACTATCCCCTTACCCTCCCGACTAGAGAATAATGTGTTTGTGTAGTATCTGATTACACCAGACAAGACTGTGAACACATGTGATTTACTCAATGATCCTATTCTGCTTCCTTTTAAAGATAAAGAATGCATTTAAGTCAATTGTGTATGAGACTGTAGTAATTCCTTAGAAGGCTCCAATTAAACAGAGAATAATATTACCTTATTTTAAAACATTAAGAGTATAGCCACTTCCTTGGTCTTCATTTTATTTCCAGACAACGTCAATTAATACTTTCATTTATTTTGAAAGAGAAAAATATAAGACACAAGTAATTACTTTAAAATAGTTTTAATTTTTCTTTGTATAAGCAAAACATCCTGGTAAAAGCTTCACTTTTCATAAATCTTTATATACAAATAACTGTGTAAGCTGGAAGAAGCAACTACAAACAACGAGACCATCACACACAGCTCCTACCAGGCCAGGTCAGGGTGCAGATCTCATGAAAACAAGCTGCTCACATTCCCAGAACCACAATCCCCTGGGAGGAATCTTGTCCTCTTTAACTTGCTGGGTGGCAGAGCCCAGAGGAATTACTCAAACTATGACAATCCCCAAGTGTGGTCACCTAGGGGAAATGAGGAGACAGATATGACTTGAGCATGATAATTATTTTCCTGTAATAACAGTAAAGAAAACAACCTTAAATGGTAAAGGTTGCATGAGCTCCAACTTCAACAGGTAGCTAATTGTGTATGTATTTATTAAACAGGGCATTTGTTAGCTAAGGTAGAAAACACACAGTGTATACCTGCCATCTGTTTTTAAAATAATATTTTCTAAAGCACTCACATTTATTGATTATAGATACATGTAAGTGATATTTAAAATAATAAAACGTAGCAAACATTTAAGGGTTTACTGTGTACCAGACATACTGTTCTAGGTACTTCATATGGTTTATTTCACTTAATCTTCACAATAACCCTATGAGGTATGAACCATTATTACTCCTATTTTACAAATAAAGAGTTAAGGCATAGGGAAGTTAAATTATTTGACCAAGATGACACAACTAGAATGCAAAATCAGGTACCTTGTCTCCAGAGCTCTTGGTCTTAATTTAGCTCCAGTTCTGTAAAGTGAAATTGGATTTTTAACTTCATCATCATACAGAACTATTCTTCCAAGATTGTAAATTCTGTTTCTTCTCTGTGAACTTCCACCTCTCTCACTGCTCACCTTCTGCCTCCCAATTCACCTCTGGTTTCACCTGCTCCCCTGTACAACCTGGACCCCTAAGTAATTTCAATTACACCCCAAACTCCCGCCCAGACCTCTCCTGCTGAAGTCAAACCGAGGTGGTCACCTGCACCAGCCATCTCTGTTATTACTATTGCTTCCCAGCAGCGAAGCAGGACTGCTGATTTAATCCAGGAAACACGCATGCTGCCTGCTGTTAAGTGGGCCTTTACTGCTCAGCAATTCTTTCACTGACGCCGCACAGCACTCATAGCAGCTATTCCAAACTTTTTCCAGGATTAAATCCCCAAATGCACCCATCTATCCCTTTGTAGATTATCTCACCATTGATTTATTTAAAATTCATCCCAAGGAGGATTGCCAGGTAAAATACAGGATGTCCAGTTAAATTTGAATTTCAAACAACCAAGGAGTCATATTTTAGTACAAGTGTGTCCCAAACATTGCATTATAGAAATATTTAAATGGTACTTAAAATAATTCAAAAAATAGCAAACTATGTACTCAGAGCCTATTCAATATTGTATAGAACATGCTTAATACTAAAAACTTATTGTTTACCTGAAATTCAAATTGTACTGGGCATCCCATATTTTAATTGTCTAAATCTAATTCAATCAAATTCCCTTCCCTCCACTCCCAGATACGCCCTTCCTTTTCTTAAAGGTTACTTCTCTGACCTATGGTATCGATTTTGCTCTTTACTTCACCTTCTTCTTCGTTCTGCATATTCCTTCCCTTCTACTTTCAAGCATGCTCAGGTCATCCCTGCTGTGATATTAATGGTCCCAATGCTTCACCCCTCCATGAATCCATGTCCTCTGCCATGTCACTTTGCTATTTCTCTTAAGAGGTGAATTCTATTCCTCACTCCTTGAATCTGGGCTTGGCTGTATAACCTGTTATGGCCAGCAGAATGAGGCAGAAGTGCCAGTGTGTCAGTTTGGAGTCTAGGCCTCAAGAAGCCATGCATGTTTCTGCTTGTCCTCTTAAAACTCTTCTTTCATCCCCGTGAGAGAAGTGTGCCCAGGCAAGCCAGGTAGTTCCAGGAGGAGGATGACAGATAAACGAAACAGTCCAGCCGAGAGCAAAGCCCACAATCTCCCTTTTAAGCTCTAGTTCAGTTGGTTCTCAAACTATAATGTGCATTTGAATCACCATGAGGGCTTACTAATGTTCAGATTGCTAGGGCCCCACTCCTTGAGTATCATATTCAGTGAGTCTGGGGTGGGGCCTGAGAATTTGCATTTCTAACAAGTTCTCAGTGATTCTGATGCATCACTTTGAGAACCACTATTCTAGTTTCATATTTCCAACTAACTAACGGTCTCCACCTGGTTATCCATAGGTGCCTCAAACATCACCACAGTCTCAATTAGGGGTTTTTTATTGTAAGCCCTAGAAACCAATTTGGGCCAACTAAAGCAAAACCAAGAATTTATCAGGGAGCTCACACAATCAATGTGAAGGCTGGCAAACCATGCTCCAAAAAAGAAAAGAATCAGAAAAGAGACTACTTGACACTAGGAGCATCACCTCTAAGTGTGAAGAGGTAAACAGTGTTTCTTCTGTTCTTGAGTCCCTCTGTTCAAGATTCAATTCCAAATGAGTGTGCCTACCCATCCCTTAGTTGTACCAGGGCTGCGAAAGAAAGGATTATGGTGGAAGTAAGGACTCCTCTTCTTTCATACGGACCCTCATCATCAAGTGGGTGGATTACTACAACCTCTTAACTGGTTTTCTTGCTCCTAATTTAATCTCCAATTCATTCTCCACATCATCTTCAGTTATCTCTTTAAAACACATGTCATCTTCTTTGCCTTGTCTGGTTTAGTGTTACTGTCTTGTTTTAAGTAATAAATTGCTTTTCTTTATGTATAAGTGGTTGGGGTTCTTTTGTCTTAGCTGATTCATAAAATTGAAAAGTAGTTTTAGAAAATAAGGAAAATATCCCATTGTTAAATGAGGACCTAATTCCTTAGTAACCTGGCAAAGCTCAGAAGTGGTCCCAAAATCTTGCAGCGACCCAGTTAGGAGCCTTTAAGAGATCAATGTCTCACTAGACTGAAAACTCCCTCATGACAAGGGCCTAGTCCTCATCAGATCCCCACAACTAGCGGGTAACTGGCACTTAATCAAATGAATAGTCTTCATCTCCAGGCCCTCCCTACTTTAGTTTACCGTACGTGTTAGCCTCCTAACTGATTTCCTGGTCTGCAGTCTCTGCCTGCCTATCTCCTTCCTGTACATCACTGCTAAAGCAAGCCAATTATTATTTCCTGCTTGAAACCTTCTGACTCCCCAATGTGCTTGCCAATTCTAAACTCCTCAGTATTCAAAGGCTTCCATAAACTGGTTCCAACCAATTTTTCTAGGCTTTCTTTCATCCCTTATTTATACTGTCAACCAATCTAGATAAATAAGGTTTCTTTAACATAACTTACTTTTTCTGTTCCTATTGATTTGGTTCCACTTTTTGGAATGTCTTTCTACCATGGTGTCTTTCGTACCCTACCTTCAAAGTCTAGTTAACAGCTGTCAGTGTTCTCAATCTTTTTCAATCCATGACCTACCATCTCAGGTTACTGTTGGTCATGTCCCCTTGTACTCCATACCCCTTAACTCCCTGGCTAAGGATCGATTTGAAGCTTTCATGAATTAATGTCTCGTTTGTATGCATACTTCGTAAGAGTTCAACACATACTATCTTAAATGATCATTATACACTTGTATTATTTGTCCTACCAGATTTTAAGAGCTTTAAGGAGCTTTCTGTCACTAATTAATCTTCTGTATTACCCAGAAACTACTCTAGTGCCTTACACATAGTAATGATGAATAAAATCTGTTGAACAGATGAATAAACGGATGTTTATAATACGGAGCTAGTGTTTGGGGCTGGTCCACTGAGGTGGCAGCCAGTGGCTGTGCTGGAATCAAGGGACAGAAATCTTGGCATCTTAGAACTGGAAGGTGAGTCTAAACCAAAGATAATCAGGTTGAGCATAGAGTCAAATGCCAGGAAGCCAAACTCAAGCATCAAGTAAAAAGATTTAACGGCTGAACCTGAGATGAAGTGTAAAGCGAAGGGTATGGAAAGAGGCAAAGACACAGCAGAAGCAACAGTAGTTTAATAGGTTGATGGGGATCTGGGATGGTGGACTTCTTTAGGGGCTTGTGCACAGTGTTGACCAAATCAAAATGAGTGGTTTGTGGGTAAAATGGAGGTGCCTAAGAATCAGAAGTTGGGGTGGCAGCCATTTATCATTTCTAGCAAAGAAACATACATGAAAATAAATTTATAATAGCAAATATAGTGAAATATAAATAGACCTGCTTTGAAAGGTAGATTTAATTTGAACATTTTCTTGTTTCTTCCTTGTCACCTTAATTTGCTTCACACATTTGTGCAACTTCACATCCAAGTTCTAACATATTTTTTTGATTCCTCTGTGTTATGGATAAAGAAAAACATATTTTAAGAGAGATAATATCATAGTACTCAATACTATACAAAAACTCAGAAATTCTTTTGACTTTTAATCTACAATCAGTAAAGCTACAATAAGAACACTGAACCTAGTAACTTCTGATTTTTCTACATTAACTGTTCATAGACTAGAAAACTCCAAGAATATTTTACAAAGGTTTTTTTAAAAAACTGAAAAGTGTAAAATAAAAAATCCTAATTATAAGAAATGCATATTTTATTATGAGAGCTCAAAAGAGTTTAATTCCTAAAGATACCTTGCCCTTTAAGCATTTGTTTGCCTGTCAATCTGTGAGGTTGGGTTAAGCAACTCTGCCACACACAGTGTTTCCTTGTACTAATTAGCACAAGCATTGTGGGAAAGATTAATGTCTACATGAAAAGTATAGCAAAACTCACTTTAAATCCTATTATTAATGTGAGTAGTCCTCTGCATGAATTGTAAAATAAATTTTGTTATTTTGAATTAAATTAAATGCTAAATAAAGTACACTTTTAAAGCCTATATTATTCTCCCTGATATTACTGAGAGAAGAATAAACCCCCATATTAGTATCTTTAGAAAGTAATATATGTGGCCAGCAACAAAGAATAGGAAGATCACTTACCAAGGAGCTAGATGACCTGGATCCCCCTTACTCTATGAAATCTTAGGCAAGTCATTTATTCTAAGTCTCAATTTTCTCATCATAAAATCTAAAGACTTGAATTATTTCAGTGATTCTTGCGAGGCAGACTGCACTGGAATTGCCTGCGGGCATTATGACTTGGTGGATGTGAGAAGGGAGGGCCTGGGTAATTGCAGCTTCACAACACTTCATCAGTGATTCTGATGCATATTATTGGTTAAGAACCAAGGGTCTAAATAATTTCTTGGTCTTTTGCAATTCTAAAAGTCTACTTTTTATATCCAATCAATGGAATTTTAATAAGTCCTAGATTTCATCATTACTCTCTTCTTGTTAATGAATAAATGTATTTTAGGAAATAGAGACGCTGCCTCTAAATTATGAATAATAGCTTACAGTTACTGAGTGCTTACCAGTTCTGAGATATTAAGTCATTTAATACATGTAATTCAATCCTCACAACAACCCTGTGAGGTAGGTACTATTATCATCATCTGTATCTTATGGATGGGAAAACTGTGGCACAGAAAGTAATTTGCCCAAAGTCACAGAGCACGTAAGCAGGGAAACCGGGCTATAGAGCATAAACTCTTAACCAGCACTCCACACTGCCGTTCAATAAATGTCCTAGACATACAAACAGTACCCACGGCTGCTCCCCACCCAAGCAGCACTGCTTTCCTTGCTACTTTAGGAAACAAGAAGGGCGTGTTTTTAGAGAACTCATGGGATCAGAAATGATGGAAGGGGGAAGCTGGGAAAGGCACGACTGAAATAACTTGAGGGAGCTGAGCCTAAAGCCTGTGGCTGTGAGTTACAACAATTGGAGACGACTTAGATTCACAAGAGCCTCTCTAAAAAGGGTCACTATCCCTAGGAGGGATTTTCCTTCAGTTATCATTTCATTCCCTAGTGTTTGAGACGTGTTCTCTTTGACTGATCAAATATTAATTGAAAAAACATTAGAAATTTACCTTATCGGATGATCTGGACCCAAAACTATAAAGTAAAACAGGAAAGCAAGCACAAAAGCTAATTAGAGAGTCAGAGAGAAGGTAATGATAATTGCAATAATTCAGCCTATTATTAATTTTGGATATACAAAGGAGAATTTATAATTCATTCCATCTTGGCATATGGAGTATGAGGTTCAGATGGGAGAGGCTAATACATTATAAGGATAACCTTCCCTTCCCAGTAGTATGGATAGAGAGTAATCTAGCTGAAGTTTGTGGTCCTGAATTTAGTGCCAAATGCCAATCTGCACAGCAGTGCTATTTCTTCTGTCTGGGTGCACTCAGCAATCTGGTTGCAGGTACCCAGTTAGAGCTGGTGTTTTGCCAGGTGAAGGATAGCCAGGCAACAGGTCAAAGGAGATGTGGTTCCTGACAAGACAGTGGTAAAGTAACTTACAATGCAGCAGGAGATCAAAGGAAGTGAAGGCAGGAGAAGGCTGAAAGGGAGAAAAGAGAAAAGTCTGTGGATTGGCGGTCAAAAGTCTGAGAAGTCTGAGAAGGGTGAGAGGCTGAAGCAGAGTGGGAAGGGCACTGGAGATGAGATGTCAGGGAACTGAGAATGGTTGTACTGGGAGTAACTGAGAGAGAAAGCTAGAATGAAAGTTCTGGTCAGAGAATGGGAAGACTGCATTTATGAAGTTAGAGGTGAAACAGATTGGGCGCACGACAAGATCCAGGGGGTGGAAATAGAAGTGAGTAGCTGAAGATCACTAGAGACGAACATGTCAAGAAAGTTCGAGGCTGGTGCTGGGTGGGCCGTCTCCTTGGGTGATGAATCCAGTCAGGGTGAGATCAGGAGTTAAGGTTAAGAGGAAGATTGTAAACTATGTGTCACAGTCTTTAACAAATTAATTCTTGAAAGACTTTGGATATGCTGGGTACAGGGTTCTGGATCTTCTAGAAAGGGGGTCCTTCCCCCTTCTGTATGGGCTTTCAGTCTAAAAACATTTCATGCTAATGCAGAGGTAAGCAGCAGCTTAAGAAAAATGAGTAATGTTTCCCTTCATTCTTAAGACTAATCTTTGCTCCACATTTCATACTTGGCAAGAACCTCTGCTTCACATTTTCATCCTAAGGCTAGGTCTTCTCTGCTCAAGTCGAATGGAGAATGAATTACCTACTAATTCAGACGAGAAAAATCTCAGCTCCCTGCTCTCATAAATTTGTGAAAATAAATGTTTTAAAAATAAATTACAATTCAATTGCCCCAGTTCTGATTTGAAAACATATGGTGAGACCACTGAGTACAATTTCCCACTACTCTTTTTTTTAAGTGTAAAAACACACTTATACAAAGGTTTCTTATAATCTTGAAAGAACAGGGTGGCATGCTATTTACTGACAGGCTGACCTTTACACAAAGAACCTTCACCTTCAACAAGCTGAAATTACTGTTACTGATGCCTTCAGAATATCATCTGCCTCAGAAAGCGGCATGTTTTGTCCCAATCTTACAGAAGTGCCTACATGGACACCACTGGTCACCAAATGGTGTAAAGCAGTGGGCAAGGGAAAATTATTTCTGCAGTACCAACCACGCATCTGATACTGTACAAGGAAAAAAAAAAAAGAAACGTCAAATATGATTCCTAACATCAAGAAGCTTACAACTTATTGGTCAATGACATAACACTTGAGCCCAGAGCCATGTCTCACATTTCTTTTGAATCACCCACAGCATCTAATATAATTTTATAGATATCGACAAGAAGTTAATAAGAAGTTAAAACAACAATAGAAAAACTTAAGAATTAAGTAATAAAATACACGTTTAATACAGATGACCAAGAGAAGAGATAACAGCTGAGCTGGTGTCATTGTAATCTATGGAAAATCTTGCTCTTATTCTAATTTTACAGCATTTTTATTTTGAGTATGTACTGACACCAGAAGGTCCCTAATTCTACTCTTCAGGGAAGAAAAGAGCCAAGTAAGATTTTCCTAGAGGTAGGAATTGGAGGTCAGGCTGTGGCTGACCTCCACACGTCAAGAGTGGCTCAGTCCTTACCTGCATCCTTTCCCAGACAGCCAAGGAAACCAGCCTTGAGCAATAGCTCTTTTAAGCATGCAAAACTATGGACCAACTTGTTATTGAAACCCTTTCCCTCTTGGATTCTTTGACCTTATATTGTTATCCTTCCATTCATTTATCAAAAAATTATCAAGCACCTACTATATACCAGCAATGTGTTCCTATCTATTACTTCTAATTCCTCACTACCTCTTCATTCTCTACCCTACCATGCACGCCTTGTTGGCCCTCAGCTCTCTTCTTCTTTCTGTATATATACCTTATCCTTCAGAAAGTATGTAATTTCTCTGAGGTTCCCATAGCCTTTAGACTAATCAAGTCTAAAGGTCTAATTTAGTCTAATCCCTCTCCCAACTACATATCCTACACATCCAGATGGAAGAAGAGGCTAGGATGTCTGTAGAGTCTTAGACTTCCTGCTACTGCTATGCCTCATACATTGTTCCTTCTCAGTCCTTCCTGCTAGCATCTCTTCCTCTAGGGATGTATTAGATTCTGAAAAATTTTCAATACTGAGTGTGTCTTTTCACTCTATACTCTATCCTTTTGCAATTTCATCATCCTCTTCCTATCAATCACCAAGCTTACAAATAAATTTATTTCTATTCTTGCTCTTTCCATGCTTTAGGTCTTCACTGAGCCTGTTGCCCCTATTTCATCCAGATAACTACTCTTCTTTCTTAAATCTTACAGCCATGTTCCTCAAGGAAGTCTTTATTCCTCTCCCTAGAATAAGTTAGACAGCTCTGCCATGTGACTTTATTGCACCCTATTCTTTTCATTTGAAGTATTCATCATCTCCAATGATCTGTTTAATGGCTGTCTTGTCCCCTACACCAGGGGTCATTAAACAATGCTCCATGGGTCAAATTCAGCCCCCCTGCCTGTTTTTTAAATAAAGTTTAACTGGAGCCCAGACACACTTTTTCGTTTATGTATTGATGATTGCTTTTGTGTTTCAAGAACAAAGCTGAGTAGTTGTAAGAGAGATCACATGGCCTGAAAAGCCTAAAATATTTATTATCTGTCGCTTTACAAGAAAAGTTTGCCAAACGCTGCAGTAGACTATAAGCACCATGAAGGCTGAAATCATGCTGGTCATTCTCACTTCTATATTCCTAGCACCTGGCATAGTGCCTGACACATAATGCCTGACTAACTGTATTTCAGTCTCAAGCTTTAACCCATCTTAGTGATATGAATGAGATCACATTAATTGGCCTGTGTTTAAGACAGCATTATAATCACTGCTTATCCAGATAATGATTGTAGCATTCTAGTCCAAAGGGGGAAGCAGAAATTAATCAAATAATACACAAATAAATGGATTATTACAACCAGAGGTAAGTGCTATGGAAGAAAGAAACACAGTACAATTAGAGTATGTAACAGAGAACCATATTCAAATACAGAATTTGGGAAGGCTTCCCTGAGGAAGTGATCTTTGACCTGAAATCTAAAGAGTGAATGAAGTGGACAAAAAGAGGTGGACAGAGGAAGAGCAAACCAGGCAGAAAGAATATCACATACAAATACTCTTATTTGGAGAAAAGGAACATGGCATGTACTAGGTAAGAACTGATGTTCTTGTCAAATAATGAAATATAAAGTAAGTTTCTTGAAAAGTTAAGGGTAGGATCCAAAATGGAGCAAATGCTCAGTGGGATTTTTTTTTTTTTTTTAAAGATTTTATTTTTTTCCTTTTTCTCCCCAAAGCCCCCTGGTATATAGTTGTATATTCTTCGTTGTGGGTCCATCTAGTTGTGGCATGTGGGATGCTGCCTCAGCGTGGTTTGATGAGCAGTGCCATGTCCGCACCCAGGATTCGAACCAACGAAACACTGGGCCGCCTGCAGCGGAGCATGTGAACTTAACCACTCGGCCACGGGGCCAGCCCCCAGTGGGATACTTTTAATAATGTAAAATTCCACGGGGCCAGCCCCCAGTGGGATACTTTTAATAATGTAAAATTTGAAACATTCTGTTGTTGGCCAACAGTGGGAAAATGGCAAACTATTGTATGTTCACAGCACAGCATAATCTGCATCCATTAAAATAACGTATATGAAGAATTTTAATTTGCATGGGAAATGCCTCTGCTATAATGTAAAGTAAAAAAAAAGGACATTATTTCCACTATGTCATATATTTATAGAAAAATTTTCTAGAAAAAAGTGGACTAAAATGTTAATCATGACTGCCTCTGGGTGGGACTGAGTGTCCCATATTTTCTTTATGGTTTTCCATATTTTCTATGCTATGCATTTAAAACCTTTAAGATTGAAAAAATACATTTTATTGGGAAAATAAGGAAATATAAGTGTAGATCTGTAGCTACACATCTGACAATATATAGTCTTTCCTGGCCCCCGGAATGAGGATGTAAAATGAAGATTAAAACCCAGGAGAGTTCACTGTCAATAACAAAGATTATTAGCAGAAGTTTTCCTGGAATGTGATTTAAGCTGTGCATATAAAAGTGCAGTAGGGACTCTGGGGCTAGGGAAAACTACCCTGAGATACGCTGCTCTATATAGACATTTTGCTTCTGAGGTTTTGTATCTTGAGTATTTAAATTGGGAACTTAATTTAATCTTACTCTATGTGTTTGTTCTCTTCCTGTCTAGCCATAATCCATCGGAAATGCTCCAATATCAATCTGTTTACATAATTTAAATGAGGGTCCTGGAGAGCTCAAGCATCAGTTCTAATATTACTCTATTCTGAAAGCTTCTTTTATTTTTGCTCCTCAAACATCATCTTTAGTTTCTAGGCTTATTGGTCTCTCCCTTAAAACTATTACTATTATTAAAACTATAATTTATAAAAGTGGGAGAGTTGAGACTTCTTTTTAAAAAGTTTTGCTTCTTCCTGTAACTAAGTAGATTAATTGGTTAAAAAGATAAGAACCAGAGAGAAATTCAGCTCTCACCACAATGATTAACTTGACTTCTCTTTAGTTTAAAAAAGAGAGAAATAAAATCTCTTTTAAATCTTCTTTTAGACAAAAAATATTTTATTAATCATTCAGGCAATACATATTTATGTGCCTATCTTATACCCAGGCACATGCTATGAAAATTGGGGAAACCTGCATAGTCTTTTGAGAGTGGGTCGAGTTGATAGCAGGTGCCTCCAGAGTTTGCCATACTTACCTAGGGCTTCCAAATCCCTTCTGGAAAGGAACGAGTTTCTTTTCCATCATGCTTTCATAGAGGCAAGACACTGGATGAAGGGCTGGGTAAAAATTTCCTTTAGTCTAGATCAGGGTTTTTCAACCTTGGCACTATTGACATTTTGGACCAGATAATTCTCTCCGTTGTGGGGACTGTCCTGTGCATTAAGACATTCAGCTGCATCCCTGGACTCTTACCTACTAGATACCAGAAGCACTCCTTCAGATGTGATCATCAAAAATGTCTCCAGGTGTTTTACCAATGTCTCCTTGGCAAGGGTGCAAATTGCCCTGGTTGAGGACCACTAGAGTAAATGCATCAGACATTCAACCCTAGAGTAGTTAAGAAAACTGAGTTCTATGAAGGTAAAGGAAAGGAATGACGCAAAGAAGAATTTACCCCAAATTCCGCTGAATTTACTAGAAAACAAACAAAAGCAGCCAAATAATTGAACAAAGAAGAAAATATAAATCTTGTCAAATTGCTATGCCCTTCTGCCTATTCCTAGATTAGAGATGAATGGAAAGACACTGACAAGACAGGTTATTTGCTACAACAGAAATGACTAGTACATAGATACATAGTACTCTCTACAGCACAGGAGTACAAGTGACAGACCTGGAGCTAGGAGGCATGGGGTCTCACTAAATAAATAGCTTCATTTCTTTCTGCCTCAGCTTCCTGATCTGTACAATGGAGGCGTGGTAGGAGGGCAGTAGAGAGGGTTGTAAACAGATCTTTTAATTTTTTAATTCAATAAATGTTGAAGACATATTCTAGGCACTATACCTGAAGCTAGTATGGAAAAGATAAAAAGACATGGCCCCTCCCTTCAAGGAGATTACAGTCTATTAGAATGATGGGCAAACTAACAAACTACTACAATAATCTAAGAGTTATAACAGAAGCACGTACAAAAAGCAGTGGAAGCCTAGAAAGAATACCTAAATCTGCTTAGGAAGATCTTTACAGTGAAGCAGCATTTCATCCAAAACTTGAAAGAAGAGTAGAAATCTTGACAGGAGACAAGGGGGAAGATATTCCAGTTAGAAAGGCAAAGTCTTAGAGATTTGATGCTTTTTCAAAAATAATATTTAAGGTATATTTAAGGAACTACAAGTACTCCAGTGGTGCTAGAGGATAAATGGAAAAGAACGTGAAATGAGCTATTATATTGTAGAAGATAATTTAAAACTTATGTGATAGACAGATCTTTCAGGAGTGTGGAAAATAAGTTTGGAGAGGAAGAGCCGTGAGACCAATTAAGTGACTATTGCAATAGTCCACCTAAAGGCAGTGAAAGCCTACAGACGGACAATGATTATGTGGACAGGAATGGGGAATATTCAGGAGAGAGAATGGGCAAGATTTGAAGTCAGAATGTTAGAGGGATTATAGCTAAGATTTATGGAGGATTTTGCTAAGCACTTCTTTTTTGCAATACCTCATTTAATCCTTATGATCTACCTAATAGGGATGGAAAACAGTCCAATCTACTAAAAGCTAATTTGCCAAAGAATCAGTTATATTCACTAAATACTTGTTTTAGGGAATATTCATCTTGAAGTTAACAAATGTATTTTTTGGTAAAATTACTTTTTAACGAATTGGCTTTTGGTGAAATGATTTAGAACCTAATTATACCAATATCTCCATTTTATTGAGTAGAAAACTGAGGTTCAGAGTTAGCAAAGGGAAGGCCAGGTGTAGAGAACTAGAGCTTTTAATTTCAATGTAGCTAACAGCATAGAGATAAAGGAAACAGAACGATCTGGGATAATTTGTTTGAGCTCTATTATGCTATGATGTTAATATTCTTAAATCAAGAACTAAAACATTAAAAAAAGTAGAGAGACAATGAAACTAAGCTCAAAATCTAACATATGAAGAGTACTATAGCTTCTTATGGCAACTTTCTTAGTTTTTCCTGGGGGCTTTTTCCCCCTTCAGCCAGTTGATGAAGATAATGAAAGCAAGATGGTTTTCTTTGCTTTTTTGTGGTTCTCTGCTATTTTTCTTTTTTTTTTGAGAAAGATTAGCCCTGAGCCAACATCTGCTGCCAATCCTCCTCTTTTTGTTGAGGAAGACTGGCCCTGAGCTAACATCTGTGCCCATCTTCCTCTATTTTATACATGGGACATCTGCCACAGCATGGCTTGATAAGCAGTGTGTAGGTGTGGGCCTGGGATCCAAACCGGCAACCCCGGGCCGCTGAAGTGGAGCATGCGAACTTAACCGCTATGCCACCAGGCCAGCCTCTGCTCTTTTTCTTAACTACCAGAAATTGCCACGTATCTGGAGTCAACTATTTATAAGCATGTGACACCTAAAACTCACTAATCACCTTTAAACTTTCATCTCAAATACTGTTTCATCCTTAATATAGCTGGCATTATGTTTCTGACAATGGGAAAAAAGAATAATTCTGCTCTCCCAAGTATGAGAAATTTGAAATCTTTTAAACTCAACTCTGTATTTTGCTCTGCTTGAGAATCACTAGCAAAAGCTGCACAGGACCTATCTTGGATCTACAATGATTATGGTTTCTAGCTGTAGATAGTGGAGTCCACTCTAGGAGTTCAGTGGAGAGCAGTAACTCCTCTTTAGGGGTAGTTTTGTCACAGTGGCATGTAGTGCCCACAGGCCAGGGATGTTAAATATCCTGCACAATGAAGAAGTGTTTCACCTGAAACACCAGGAGAAGCCCTCTTGAGAAACACTGAGCTCAGAGTGAACTTCATGGGCATGCAGACTGTGCAAACAGGGCTCATTGTTTGGTTTAATGCTCTGCAGTCACCGCTTTGAAAATCGTAATACTTTTTATGTTTGCATGGCTGTTTCATAAATGAAGTCCAGTGGTACAATGGATTACACATGCAAGCTGAGCAGGCAATGTGTGTGTCCTTTCTTTCTTGCCACCCTATTTGCGTACAGTCTTCATGATGCCTCATAAGCACAAGATTCTGGTGGACCCATGAGGTGTAGGAACTCAGGAAGTCACAAAGTGAGAAAAGGCAAGCATGTTACATCTATGACTGATTTAGAGGAGGCACTGACAGTTCCAAGAGGCTATGCTTTGCATTTGAACCAGAACTTGCTTTAGGGGCAGAAAGAAGGCAATGGCATCCTAAGAAATACAAGTGACCAAAGGACCCTATCATATCCTTTCTTACTTGTATTTTTACTTCCCTGTAATACCATTTACACTGAAAATGATGACTAGAAGAAAGAGGAAAGGTAGGGCAGCCCATAGTTCCCTTTCCTTTCAGTCCTTCCTTACTCAGCTTGGTAGGATGTGTGCTTATCAAGAAGGGAAATAAAAACAGTTGAGTTGGTTTTCTGTAGCATTTACACTGTTCTGACAAGCACGAAATACATATGCATGTACAAGCTACGAAATATGAATTGTGTAATTTTGGTGATTCCATGTATGAGTTAAAGGCTCTTATATTTGCATTTATAAATGGCATTGTACAATATAAAGATGAGTGGTAAAATTCATTCTAATAATTTAAAATTCCAATTTTTCTTTAGTTAGAATGATGTTAAAAAGCAAATAAAACGCCATGACAAGCTGAGGGCAAGATAACAGAAGAAAGAAAAAGCTTTATATTTTAATACATATAATGGCACTTTTTCTTGCTTTTTGAACAAGGGGACTTACATTTTTCATTTTGCTCTGGGCCCCACAAATTATGTTGCTGGGTGTGTCTGAGCTAGATTAAAGGCCAGCATTTAGATCACAGATCTCTGAGAGGACCAGAGAACCAGGCTTTGATAATACATAGTTAGAAACAACATACAGGAAAAACCAAACCAGGAAAAACAGTTACTCCACATCACAGGGCTATTCTAGCAGAAACCCACCCCAGCACCACCTGCCAGTCAGCACCTATGACTCTAAAAATGGATGCCAGAACTCCTCCCCAGCTACCCAGAAGAACCAGACACCTCCATATGGTGTTTGCCAGAAAATCCTAACTCCCTGAGTGCAGTTGAGGCATCATGTTGCTCACTTCCACATTTGTGTCTTGAATGGGTGCATCTGATTGCTGGAAACTAGGTCATATATAGTGATTATGCTAAAGCCAGCTCGCAATTGTTAGCATCCTTCTCCAGCTAACTCCACATTTTGAAGTGAAGTCATTTTGATAGCCTGAGAGCATTCACAACATGAAAACTGGACAGTGCTACAAATCAGGGTCTTTCCCCTCCCCCAGGCATTGTTAAATATTTACTGGCACACCACTCATCTCATGCCAGCACTCTAGCTGCAAGAGAGTCTAGAAACCGTAGTTTTTAATTTTCTAGCTTCTAAAGTATGGAAAAGCAAGCAGAAAGGAGACTGGATGAGTGTTGCATAAGCTGTCTTATAATATCTGCCCAAAAATTATGGTAGCCATTGCCTTCCGTTCTAGATTATAAATTGCTAACAAAAAGATGCTAACACACATTGAACGTTATTGGTACAGAAGGCTGGATAGGCTTTTACTAAAGGCATGACATGATGAGTCTACATCAGTGAAATAGAAAAAATGATAAAATGTGGGTTGATATGACTAAAATGCATTTCTATGATGCTAAACTATAAAATCCACAAGGGCAGGAACCATGCCTGTTTTGTTTCTCACTATATCTCAAATCACCTGGCAAATAGAAGCCACTCAACAGTAACAAAAAAAAAGAGATGCTTTAAGGATATTAAATATAGAGTTTAATTTTGGCATTTCTCACATTGTATGTAGATAAGACAATTCCAAACAATTTTACTGATTTTAGATGAGTTAAACTTCTGCATGTCAACAGTTTATTACGATATTTTCACATACATTATCTCATTTGAGCCTTATAACATCACTGAGTGGTTAAAAAAGGAATTACTACCCATTTCAGAGATGAGGAAATAAACTCCAAAAAAATAAAGTGAGCTGTCCAAACTTGTTCAGCTAGTAAATGCTGGTTTAAAATTTTCATTCTCTGACTCAAGATTCCAGAGTTCTTTCTTTCCTCTGTAGAACATATTTATAACACACATTTGATAGTGATTAGTTAGGGGGGAACTGTCAGGTTTTCAATTCAAGCATGAACTTAAACTCCATTATGTGCGATGGACACAATATCCTAATTTCACGCTGCAAATGCTTTTCTTCAAGAGGAAACATTCTTTCTTTGGAATTCTAGAAGGATCTGAATTGTGGTTGCAATTGCATTTTCTTAAAGTAAATGATGTTGTTCAAGAGATGGGAGGAAAGACCCTTTTCTGGAAAGAGATAATCTGTGAATTCAATGCTTTTACCTTTTTCTAGTTAGGAATAGTATAAGTTAAATATTATGGATGTGCTTGATTATAATATAGTACAGGGATTCTCAATTTATATTACTTAAGAATTATGAGAGTGGTGGGTGGCGTTGCCAACAATACAAATTTCCAGGCCCCATCCCCCTAAACTGTTAAATTTTAAAGAACGCTGTAGTGCCATAGAATTCTATGAGAATCACTGGTATTGTGTATCTGACATTCAGCTTGTACAAAATATTTAATTACCAGAAGATGCATTTTAGCATGGCAGTCCTATTTTTAAAGCACTTCCACAGCCTTCTAAAACTTAAATCAATTGAAGAGATTTTGCCTCTTAAAAATATTATTAGGTAATTTTCTGCGTATTAGTACAAATCTTGCCACCTATGTTTATAATCACGCTCTGCAGGCTCATTTACTGTGGTAGTCAGTCTCAAACGCCTTGGAGCATAAATTCTTATTAGCATTATATGCTATGGAATTTATAGACAGCTTCTTACCATGATCTGTCCCTTCGAGCCTTTTGATTTTTCTATTTGAAGAATCACAATGGTTCCAAATGAGGATCTCTCACACCACTTCAAATATATGGCAACCTAACCACCATTAAAACACACCCGTATAATATACAAGCTTGAAAGAATGAGCCCTAATTTGGGTAGATTGAAACGACTGTAAAAGTCCTAATTCAGCGGTGTATTTCGAACTTGAAATCATGGTTTCTGCCTCCTACTGCGTAAATCTTTATGTTGGAAAGAAACCCTTACGGATTTTTAATTGATGCTCTCTCGTTTCACAGATGAGGAAATAGGCTCAAAAAACCCACAAATTATTGGTCCAAGTTCACGCCCAATATTAGTGACCAAGTCAGACAAAAACCCATCGGTTCCAATGTAATGGACAATCCAGCTGCATCTGTTACCACTGTTGTTTTTTTTTTTTTCCGATTTCTCAACTGCACCCCTATTTGCCCTGCTCTTTTTGGATAAAGTTGTTTTGTTCACGGTCCTTCCCCTCCCCTTTTTGCTTTTACGCCATCGGGTAGTAAAACCTCGCACAACCTGTTAATGAATAGCACTGGGAGTCCACATCTACCGCGGCGACTTTCACGGGCCTTTTTCTTTGGCCGAAAATTTCTCTGAAAGGCTCTTAATCCTACATTCCGCAGGGGGAGGGCGGGGAGCAGAGCGGTCACCGCGAGCTGACAAGTCCTTACATGTCCACGCGCGCGCCCGAGACGCAGCCTGCGGGCCCGAAAAGGAAACCAAGGAAGGGTATGCTAGGGCGAGAGGCAAGGGAAGGGGCGGGAGAAGAACACCGCGGTGGGAAATCCCTGTGCACCGGCTCTGCCAACTCCTGGCAAAGCCGAGCAGAGCAGAGCGTGAATAAATCTCATTAAGTGGCCGCGCGCACACACTGCAGCAGGGCGCAGGAAGAGGGGGCGCGGCGGCTCTCGCCGCACGTTCGAGAGGGAGCGTCGGGGCGGCCCTTTTATAGGCCGGAGCCCGCGCTCGCGCGCCCCCGCCCCTCGCGCCGCCCTCGGGCCACGCGCGGAGCCGCCGCGTTACCTGAGAAGGGCCGGCTGCGTCCGCCTGGCCCCGCCCGTTCCGCCGCCCGCCCGCCCTCCCGCGAGGCCGCGGCGGCACGAGATCTGCGCCTCGCCTCCCTCCTCCCGCGGGCGGGTTTTCTTACCTTGTAAAAAGCCGTCTCCGCGGCGGCCCCCGCCTCCTCTGCAGGATGCGAAATGGCGGTCGGCAAGGCGAGCGCGAGCACCGCAGCTCCGGCCGGTCCCGCTTAGCCTCCGAAACGGCCCTGAACACGGGTGCCCGCCTCCTGCAAGCCCCTCCAAACCCATCCGTGGCATCGGCGCTCCGCCGCCCCCTCCGCTGCCCCTGACCCAGGTGGCCGTGCCCAGCGGCCGAGTCATCGATCCCCGGCGCGGGCGCCGGCCCAGCCTTCCGCCAGCCTCCTCCCCCGCCGCGTGCCCGGGGGCGGGAAAGAAAACACCCGGCCCCGCCTGGGTGTCCCGCTCGGGCGCGCGCCCCGCTCCCTCCCTTTCCCGCCGCGTCCCCTCCCCCAACTACTCGCAGCCCTCCCTTCGCCACACACAAGCCCGGCCTCCCCTCCCCCAGTGGTTGCGTCCGTGACATCATCATCATGGCAACAAGAGCTGCAGCCTGGGACCGAGGAGCCCGTGTGATTCCCGGCGGTGGCGGCAGCACCAGCACCGACGAAAGCGCGACGGCGTCTCTCCTGTTGCCCCTCGCCGGGTGCTCCTGAGGAGGCGGCGGCAGCAGTGCCAACCCCGCCCGCCGCCGCCGCCGCTCGCGGTGTGTGTGTGTGTGTGTGAGGGGAGGGGGCCGCGCCGAGGAGGGGAGGGGGCGCCGCCGCCGCCGTTGCTGTGGGGCTGCCGCTGCGGAAGGAGCCGCCGCCGCCGCTGCTGCCGCTGCCAGGTCGCTAGTGAAGAGGAGGCGGTGGCGGCGGCGGCGAACATGTTCTCAGTGCGGATAGTGACTGCCGACTATTACATGGCCAGCCCGCTGCAGGGGCTGGATATCTGCCAATCCCCCGTCACCCAGGCCCCTGTCAAGAAGGTGCCGGTGGTGCGAGTCTTCGGAGCGACCCCGGCAGGTAAGCGGGCGCGGGGCGCGGGGCGCGGGCGGGAGCGGGAGCCGGGGGCGCTGGGGTGCCGTCCCCGGCGCGCGCACGCTGCCGGCCCTGTCGGCGGCCGGCCGCCGCGTCTGCCCTCCCTCCGCCCGGCTCGCCTTTCCTCCCGCGCGTGACAAGCGGCGCAGAAACGGGGGTCTGCGGGGAGGCGGCGGGCGCCGAGTGTTTACACTGCGTGCGGCGGCCGGGAGCTGGCTCTGCGCTCCGGGGCGCGGGGTAGGGGCCGCGAGCGCCCGCGAGCTCCGCTCTGGCCCCGCAGGAGGGGCCAGGTGACCGCGCCATGTCTGGGGGGGACGGGTTCGCCGGGTCCCGCTCTCAGGTCGGCCGCCGGTGGGACCGCGGACATCCCCTGCGTCTCCCAAGTGCCCCTTTCTGGAAATGGCTCGGGGAGGAGAGGGGAAGTGTCAGCTCTGTTGTCAGTCGCTCCTCCTCGCCGCTTCTCAGCAGCGCTCTCCTCTGCCCCTTCCGGAGAGGCGGTGGGCTGAAGCGTGGCGCCTGGGGCCAGAGAATCGTTCTCGTTGAAGTGACCATGTGGTTCTGCTGGGAGCGCAGGTCGTGACTCCTTCGAGTTTGTAGCCCCAGAGTCTGGGGACAGGGCAGCATCCTCAGGTGCGGTGCTCTCAGGGAAATGTGCATCCGTGGAAGGAGGAAATGCGTGTTTATGTTGCCCAACGTAGAACACCCCACTTAATAGCGTGAATTTCTTGCGGACTACAGCTCAACTCAGCAACACAAGCATTAAAAGATGCCCCTTTGCTGGGTTGTCGGGTTGCATTTGTATACAGATAATATATTTAAAACGAACTATTTAGAAGAACGAGCCAGATGGGGAGACGGCAGTGACAAGCTACCTTCTCAGAAGCTTTTGGGGGTTTATGATAATGTAAATAGGATAGTGGCCAAATTTACGAGATGTTTTGAGTTGTTTTGCGTTTTTACGTGCTTTGAACTGCCTACGTGAAATAATGGAGCTGCCTCCTAGAAAGGGATGCTCTTGCCTCTAGCTGTGTATTGCCCTATGGGATTTTAGACAGCGTTTCCCACTTGATGCTCCTTGCCCTAATCACCATTCATCTTATTACTAGTCAATTTCTGTGGACTACCGCGATAATAGCACTACTTTCCCAAACACAAGCGCTCATTCGAAGCAGTTATCTTTTAATGTGAATTCTCTTTGTTAAAAATTTCAGTGTCGTCAGTGAGATTTGGTAGAGTATTCCTTTTTAAAATAGTGGGAAAGATTTTGATGATATGGACCTTGTAAGATGGGGAATTTGAGTGCTGTTAACAATTCGTTGAACGTGTAACACTTGAAACTTTGGAGGCTGGAAATTAAAGGCAATGAAGTGTTCTGAAGGATAGATTTTTCTGCCCTTTTAAGTATAGCGGTGCTGTCTTTGTTTCTAACTGGAATTTCAGTGTAATATTCTGTTTGTTCTCACTTCAGGTGCAGAGAAAGGAAAAGATAGTGACGTTGATATGGCTCTGTTCAGTAGATTTCCAGATTATAAAGCGATATGCTCATAGGATATACTGTGGCATTTTTGAGTATTACAGTTTGTATGGTTTGGTTTACTTTTCTACACACAGTTTTTTTTCCTCTACACAAGTCGTTAACTATGTATCGCTGAGTGATTTTCAAGC
Source organism: Equus quagga (assembly GCF_021613505.1). NCBI lineage: Eukaryota > Metazoa > Chordata > Mammalia > Perissodactyla > Equidae > Equus > Equus quagga. The sequence continues at coordinate 22,941,174 of NC_060277.1, forward strand.
TTTGTTTCATAGGAAACTTTTGTTTGTGGAAATAAATGAATTGCACTGTGAACTAGTAGTAATTCTACTACCTGAGAAAATATTCTTTAAAAAATAAAGAATATGATGGACTTTTGTGTTTCTCAGTTTAAAAAAATAGACGTATGAACTATGATTAGAAACATTACTTCTTCCTTCTTGGACATCTTACAATAGATTACCAGCCCCGCCTTTAAAAAAAAAAAAACCCAAACTTTTTTTTTATATGCCTTGAAATGTATAAATGAATATAAAACTAAGACTTTTTGTGTATACATTGAAAGATAAACTTGGTACAGTGAAACCCAAACTTCAGGTTGTTAAGGATTATCAAATTGAGTTTGCTATAAATATAATTCACAGTTTCAAACATAAAAGTTTTTATGTTTCTTCAACAGGTGAAAAAATTTGAAGTCACTGGTATACATTTAGAGTTTACAGCTTTCAGAAATCAAGTCAGCATTTTTAGCACTTCAGAAACTCAGTAAAATTAGCGTTAATTAAATATAAACAGAAACTGTCCAATAATCTGCTTGTGAATTCTCTCCTCAAAGAAAACTAGTCCAGTCTACCCAGTAAAATAAAACTTGAAAATAGTTAATATAAAAGAGAGATGAATTTGGCTTCATAAAAGTCTGAATGCTAGAATTTTTAATGAAGACAGCTTTATTGTTTGAAAGTATAATTTATATTTATATATTTACTAATTAGTAAAATAAATTAATGAAAAATTGTAACACGATAAACCTATGTTACATAAAGTACTATAAATTTAATTTTAGAAGTCCTTAATTTTTTACCTTGGTTTGCAGAAAAGATGTTTTTAAACGGAGTTTGCTTTATGAATGAGGTCCTGAAAAATAGTAGCAGAAGAAATTTTCTCCCAAATAAAGTGGCCATATCAGATTTATATTGTAAATTCTGAATAGGTTTATTACATTTTTACCAGTTCAGTTTTTCTGTTATAGCATGAAAAGTATTTTTCTGCTGTAGAAAACAGTCCAGTTGACTTCTGATGGTCCTATGTTTTAAGAGCATATCTTGAGTAATTTAACAAATAAATGGTGTGTTAGGTTTAAAAGCTCTCATATCTTAAGTTGGTGAAATTTGAAAAGGCATTAAAAAAGTGGCATATTCAAATTTGAATGGTAAATCCTGACTGATTTAATCCCTTGCTGACTGAGGATATTGATTTCTGAGAGATTCACTTAAATTTTCTTTGTGCGAATGATAGAATTATTTAAAAAAAACAAAAGCCGCTTCTGCTTTTCTTTCGCTCATCTTTAAAATATCTTGAACATTGTTTTGATATAGCAATGTGTTGAGCAGTATAACAACATTTTGGTAACTTGTTTTGATGAAGGGAAGCAAGGTTATAAATAACTAAAGTACGGGACAGTGTTTTTTCTCACTTAGATTGGATATGGGTGTGACTGCTGTGGGAATTCACTTCAAATAAAATCCTAAGACTTCATTGTGAGGACCCGACTCAGGTGGACCTGGGAAGCTGTCCAGTGTCCACATCCCAACTCTTGCTTAGTTGCTTGATGTAACTCACTTCATGTTGAGCTTAGACAGCTCTCTCAGTCTTCTCAGCACAGGGTTCAACAGAATTATTCTTTCGAAAAGCTTCCCTGCTGAGACGCAGAGTAGGAATGAATAGAAGAGTGTGAGTGAGATGTTCACAAAGCAAGTAATTAAACAAAGTAGGCCAAACAGACTATAGAGGGAGCTGCTTGTCTTTCAGATTACTGTAAGGAACTCTGCCAATCCCCACTCTGAGTCTTCCTCCAGCTAGTGAAAATTTTAGTAGACTGTTCTAGATGCTGACTGTGAAACATGAAATCAAGTTTTTCACATGAGAGAGAGACAATTCTGAAATGCTGTATAAATTTATGTAGTTGCTTAATAACTTCATTTTTTTAAATAAATTGGTGGCTTATTAAATGTTTGAGATGAGTACAGTTTTGAAAACTAGCATTTATCAAATACTCAGGTTACAAATAATTTCTCTAATAAAAATCTTGTTTGTTCATGGCCCCTTTCTTGCTAAACCACTTAAAAATATTTTAAGATCACATAATACCTATTTGATATAATTAGTAGATTTTTGAGGAACACTACTGAGATTTAGTGATTTACCACAAACAAAATTAGTCACTTTATTTAGTAGGTATTTGAAGCCCTGAGTAGCAAATTTTATTAGTTTTCTGTATTGTGTTTGATTTAAAATCACAATCAGGAAATCAGAGGCGTAAGCAGTAGCTCTCTTAGAGTCTTTGGACACAGTAGAATCTGGTAATACGTGATTCAGTTCATTCAGTGAACACTTAATGAGAATGTACTATGTGTATTGAGAGACTTTGTTAGGTACCATCAGTATGAACACCTTCTACCCTCCAGAAGCTCACAGTGTAGTAGGGACGATAGACATGTAAGTCGAACAAAGCTTGATTGGAGTATAATAGAAATGGGTATAAGACAAAGTGAAAACTCAAAGAAGGACACGTTCAGTGAGCACCTAGCAGGCAGACAGGGGAGTGAGTCAGGGAAGGCTTCATGAAGGAAGTATGGATTAAGTCATTTTAAAGGAATTTTAAAATTTAAAAATTCTGATAGAGGAACAGATACAAGGTAATTCACAAATGAAGAGAAAACTGCTCTTGGCAGGGCAGCTTGGCAATGCATATCAGAATCCTTAAAATGTTCTTTTTTGACCCCATAATTCTAGTTTTAGGGATTTTAATCTATGAATATAAATCTTTTGGCAAAATCTGAATTATCTTTTGAACCCATCTACTTCTTGTCATTATCCATCACCACCTTAGTCTAAAGTACTGGCATTTTTGGATGCGTTTACAATAGGCTCCTAATCTTGGCCTACCCCAGTCCACTCTGTTCCCTTCTACTCTGTTTTCTACACTGTAATCAGAGGGATCTTTTCAAAATGCAAACCTGATTATATCACCTACTACTTGAGATGCTTCAGTAGCTTTCCCTTGCATTTAGGATAAGGACAAAGCTACATGTCTTATGTGGTGGCGTCTACATATCTTACAAGGTCTTGCATAGTCTGGCCCCTACCTTTCTATCCAGTCATGGCTTGAGCCATGTTCTTCTTGCCTTGCTCTTTGTGTTCCAGCCATATTGGCCTTATTTCAGTCCCTTATTCTTGCCATGCTCCCTCCCACAATGAGGCCTTTGTACCTGCTGTTCCCTCTGCCTAGAATGTTTTTCCTTTTCCTTCACCTAAACTCCAATTTATCTTTCCTCAGGGAAGCCTTCCCTATCATAGACTCTCAAAGTTCCATAAACTCTGCTTCATAACACCTGCTGTAGTTGTAACTTTATATATGTTGGAGATCCATGTCTGTTTTTCCCGATAACCTCCATAAATGCTGGTAATGTGTTCATTTTTGCTCACCATTGTGGAGTCAGTGCTTACTACAGTGCTTGAAACTCAAGCATTTGTTGCAAGAATTATTCAGTAGATGATAGTCGTCACAGAGAACAACCCCAGATATCCAACAGTGGGGAAATGGTTGCATAAATTGGGCATATTCATATAGTAGAATTTGTCATTAAAATCATGTTTTAGGAGAATATAAAATAATATGGATAAATGCTGTCAATATAGTATGTGAAAAAAATCAGTTTATGAATAGTTATTTATTAAGAATGCGGAAAGGAATTACCAAAATGTAAAGGTTGGTTATCTCTGGGAGGTGTTTTTTGTATTTTTCAGATTTTCTACAGAGAACTGTATTGATTTTATAATTAAAAACTATTCGTGTACCAAATTAAGGAAAAATTGGCTTTCTAGATATGGTTCAGAAATACTGTAAAAAAGATTTGGGATTCATATTGAGCTCCAAAATAAGTCAACCAAAATGCACGATTGCATGGTAATAGTGTTGAACTTGATTATATAAATTCAATTTAGGAACTGCAAAATGATTTTTATATTGAAGCAAGCCAGTAATTTCTGGTTTTATTATACCAATTTATATGTAAACTGATTTTAATGTTAAAATGCTTTGACAAGTAGTGTGGTTTTGGCACATGACAGCAATGAAACAGAGCAAAGGCCAGAAACTGACTCAAATATGTATAAGAACTTAGTATATGGTAATGGATGCTACCTTTACCTATCAGTAGGGAAAAGAAGAATTATTTAATAAACAGTGTTGAGACAGCCAGTTAGTCATCTGGAAAAATAAAAAGTTGGCTTCCAGCTGAGTCAAAGATTTAAATGTAAAAACAAAAAATGTAGGATAATTGGGGCCAGCCCCGTGGCCAAGTGGTTAAGTTTGCACACTCTGCTTCAGTGGCCCAGGGTTCACCAGTTGGGATCCTGGGCACAGACCTACACACTGCTCATCAAGCGATGCTGTGGTGGCATCTCACAGAGAAGAAGTAGAATGACTTGCAACTAGGAGATACAACTATGTCCTGGGGCTTTGGGGAGAAAAAAAAAAAAGGAAGATTGGCAACAGATGTTAGTTCAGGGCCAATCTTCCTCACCAAAAAAAAACCTTAAAAAAGTAGGATAATTATTTTTAATATAAATCTAGGAATGGCAAAGACCTTTCAAAGCATCAAACAACTGAAGCCAGATTGCTGAATTTTACAACATGAAAATAAAATTCCGTATAGAGAAGAAAATCATAAAGTTAAAAGAGAAACAGACTAGTAAATCTTATTTGTACGTTTTTCTCAAAGGACTAATTTTCTCTTAATATGCAAAGAGCTCCCAGAAAATAATCCAGTAGAAAAAATGAGCAAAGAGAATTCATATGAAAAGATGTGCAACTTTATTTATAATGAAGATGTAAATTAAAGCTACAACAAACCATTTATCACCTATCAAATTAGGAAAGATTGATTACATAGTATAACTTGGGGAGAATGAGAGAAAGGGGAAATGGGCATTCTCATACATTGCTGGTGGGAATATAAAGTGTTCATTTTCTATGGAAAGCGATTTGGAAATCATTTTCAAAATTAAAAATGCACATATATTTTGATCTAGCAATTTCATTCAAGGGTTTTATCTTCTAAAAGATTTTATGTATGTTTCAAATGAACATGTAAGAATATTTGTGGCAGTATTTGTCATTGCAAAAGATTGGAAACAACCTAAACATAAGCTAGTAGGGAAGTGGATAAGTAAATTATGGCATCATCTATTCAATGGAACATTAGGCAGACCTTAAAAATAATGAGGGAACACTGTGTGTACTGCTATGGTGCATGTCTGAGATCTATTAAGAGGAAAAAAGCAAGATGCAGGACTCCATGTATAGTATGCTGCCATCTGTGGTTTAAAATATGTGTGTATATATCTGAAAGGCTATGAGAATTTGATAACGATGGTTCCCTCCAGTAAGGGGAACTGGTGGCCTAGAGGACAAAGGTGGGAGACTAAATTTTTTTTAATACAGTTTGGTAATTTTTGAGTATTATTTTTTTACCATGTGCATGTAATATCTATTCAGAGTTGATTTTTTAAAGTTGTGCTTACAGGAATTGGTAAGGAAGAACGAAAATAAAAGTCCATAGTAATTGTAAACAGTTGTCAAATGGTTACTGCAATACTGTTTATTTTAGTTTTTGCTAGAGGTCTTCCCATTCAGAGCCTCCAGTTGATGTTATGTGGCTCACTAACACAGGGAGAGTGGCTTTAGTGGAGTGGGGTCTGAAGGAAGGCTGTGGGGTTCCTGTAAGCGGATAGCATGATGAGCAACAACCAGCGGTTACTGCTGCTTTTGATGTTTGAAGGAGGTGCTTTACTATTTGGAATCTGCTCCAGCCAGCTACAGAGTGTGTGGCTGCCTCTTGTGGAGAAGGGATGATGGAGCTGCTATTGGAGTTGGTAGTATTCCAGGTGCCTGAGGAGCATGTCACCCAGAGCACGGGGCAGCCCACTGAAGATGAGAGGACAGGGTAGCAGGGATGTTGCCTTTTGGAGCCCCAGTCTAGGCCTGAATTTCTGTATTCGCCTGTGTGGGATCCTCCTAGCCATGTGCATCTAATGTGCCATTTAGCTTGCTGCAAGGTGACTGCCTAAATAGTGCATGTATGTTCTGCAAAAATAAAGCATCATTGTTATTTTGAAATATTGTTCCTGATGTGGAAAAAGTTGGATTTGAGATTCATTCATATTATTACAAACTTCATTTAAATTTTAATTTTTCATCTATAATTATATAAAGAAAATGTGATAAATTTTTTTCACCAAGCACCATGTCGATGCCTCCAAATGCCCTCCTGTTGGCCAGTGTGCTGAGCAAATATTATTTACAATGTGAAAAAGGTTGGGAAACACTGTTCTGGTCAAATCCTCTCATTTTATATAAAGAAAACTGCAATCTAGGTAGGTAAGCTCAGGGATTTGTCCAGCGTCCTATAGTTTTGGGTCTGGGGCTTGGTCTGAAAACTGGGGGTCTTGACTCTCAGTTCTCACTGCCTCCCACTGGTACCCCAAACCTGAGGGAAAATTGGAAGAAGGCATTGATGAAAGATGAATATACAGAACCTTAGAAGAATTATTAAAAGAACTGCATGTACACAGTTTAGAAATCTTTGAGGGCCTCCTGTGTCCAATAGTGCTTAGAATCTTCCTGTAGAATAGGTTGTAGTAGGATTTGTTTTGAGATGATTGTACCTATCTCCTTTAAAAAAAAGAAGAACAAATAAAGGTTAGACTATAGCAAGAGGAATTTAGGATGGATGTAAACAAAAATTGGTACTAGAATTGTATGTGTACAGTTTTTCAAAGAAAAGGGAAATGTATCAGGAGACATTTCAAGTTCCTGTGCTGTAGTGAAATTTTCTCTCACCTGGCTTTTGATTGGATTAGAATTTGTTCAATTAAAAATAACATGAGTGAAAAAGTAGGTTGGGGTTAAACAGGCTTCAAAGAATGTTGCCATTAGCCCTAGATATTTCAAAGAAATACTTAGAAACTTTTTTAGGTAAGGGATATGGTATGGTGTATGTCATTTTGATACCTGGCTGCCATTCTGACACCACAGTGATACTAAATAAAAGAGGAAATAATGGGAGTTCAGGTACAGTAAACTTTGGGTAAAATTGTGTTAACTTATGGTTTCCAGGTAAGATACAGCTAAGGCGGGAATAGGTGTTTTAGGCAATTAAAAGAAAGCTCCGCTGTCCAAACATAAAGTGGATGCATTTTTGAGACAAACACTAGTTATAGTAAAAGTAAAACCCTCTTAATGACAGTCTATTTAACCTTTTGGTGTGTGGAGATTTTTTGGGGATTTTTCTTGGTCATTCTTTTCAAGTTTTCCAGATGATCTTTTGTGTTTCTTCTAGTTCTCTGTAGATTTTTAAATATTTCATTTTTTTTAAATGAAAAATATTTTGTTGCTTAATTAGTATTGGCAAACTGGACTGTTTTCTGCAGCAGAAATTGAGTATATGCCTAGCAGAGTAAATTCTGAGAAAAAAGGGGAGTAATTGCCATTGGAAAACTTAGGGGTTTTTTGGGTCCAATTCTGTTTTCTTTTTTAAATGATAGTTGTGGGAATTACTAAGAATTTGAGGTCAATTTTCTTGGGGGCAGTTATTTAATTTTCTTTGGGTTGAGAGAACATTTACTATATAAACGATTCAAATAATAAAGGAAAGCGTGTTACCTCAAAAATGCTTGTGTAATATATAATAGTATAACAAGAGTTTTCTATTTTTCTTCCATTTATTACAATTTCCAAGGAAGTATAACAGGAATTAAAAGAAATATCTTATTTTGTATATATATTTACACTTCAAAGTAATTTATATATTAAATTAGGTTTTGTTTGAGATGGTGAAACGAAAGAGTTTGTAAGTAAGAATACATGTTGATATGTGAAAAAATGTGAAATTAAAACATGTTGGCATACTCCTAGTTTCTCAGAACAAGAAAATGACTAATCTAAATTTCATTTCAGAATAAAAACCAAGACAAGCCACATAAAAGCAACCTAAAAATTAAACTGTCATCATATTATTTGTTTTAAAACTATGGAATAATATATCTGAGGAAGATTTCTCTCAAAATTGTTTTTCTCAATTTCAAGTAAGTAATTTATTTTGGTTAATATATTGGGGATGAGGGGGGTGGGGGTGAGCCTTGGCATTGAAATTGATAAATCCTACTCATCCTTGAAGTAACAACTCAAATATCAATCTCTTTAAAGCCAGCTGTGACCCTTTGCCCATTTCCAAAAGATCATCTCTTTGGTTTCCCATAGTCCTGGCCCCCTTTCACATTGCTGATAAAGGACTGACACTGGGTGTTGTGTTTGTCTGTGGGTGTAATAGTCACATGGCGCTACCCTCCTATGCCTTCCCCCCCCCCGCCCATACCCTTCACACTGCTTTCTGCTGCTGAGAGACCCTGGGCAAGTTATTTTACTTCTATGAGCTTTAATTTCCTCCTCTGTAAAATGAGTTTTAATAATTTCCACCTCATTGGATTATTATGGTTAAATACAATAACCTGCAAGTGTCTGGCTTATATAGTAACATAAATGTTACTTTCCTTGCCCTTCTGACTCCACAGTCTGCCACATTACTTCATGAATGCTAAGTACTCTTTAAAATATTTGAATTGAGTTCAAATGAAAATTCCATTTTTGTAGGATTTATTTGTTCCTCACAATAGTATAAATACCTGCACATTGTGGTATAAGGCTGTTTATAGTCGGTCCCTGACTCATGTCTACAGGCTAGGTAATTACCTGTTTAAGAACACATTTTAAAAAATTGACTTTTTTTATAAGTACCCCGCTCAGGCCTGAGTTTTCTTCTTTAACTGTTGATGTGTGTGTATATATATGTAGACAGGCCTGATCTTTCCTTGAAAAAGGGCAGTGTTAAGTCATCGATCAAGGAGTAACTACAGTTTTCCAGTGCTGCGGATTAGGTTAAGTGTATTTCTTGTGAAAGCTTTATTTTCCAAAGCCGTCAGTAGTGCCTTCTTTTTTTAAAATGATGGTAGAACGTGTTGAGAGTATGTGCACCAGAGATCACAATAAAGATGATGGTAGGATTTACTGCTCTCTTCTTGTTTTTGCCTTTTGTGAAGTTGTAACACACACAAAAATTGAAACCTTTGGTTTTTAAACTTATTTGAGATTGTGGAATGTGGACCAAATGAATTCATTATTGCCAGGAGTTTTGATGCTCTTCACCATATTTTTCCTACATATATTCCCAGGTTTGGTTTTGTTTTATTTTGGTTTTTAGTAACATTGTCTTTTAATTTTTTTCATGAAGTCATTAGAAAAATTTTCAAATTAATTTTGATGATTCATACCTTGGTTGATGATGCTTAGTGATTTTAAAATAGAAGCCAGGGTTAGTCAAAAGACCTTAATTTGATATCGTTTACTAACAGGTGATAGAACGTTTATTGAGCCCTTGCTTTGTGCCCTGTTCTGAGTGATTTAATCTTCACAACAATGGTATAAAATAGGTATTATTATCTCCATTTTACAGTTGAGGAAATAAGGCATGGAGAGGTCAATTAACTTTTGCCTGAAGTTATTCAGCATATGTTTATCTCTTAGCATGTGAAGATTAAAATGAAGGAACATGTGTTAGGCCATTACCTGCCTAAACAGAGAAAGCAAAATATGAGATGTATGCTTCCTGACACTTCCAGAATTTGAGATTAGCCGTTATTGAGGTGTGACAGTGACTGTGAATATATTCTTATTCACTATTTTTTTGTGGTAGTATACCTTGGTACTCTTTACTGACCCATTTGTTTCTGAGTAATATTAATGTCTCCTCTCAAATTCATCTTCCCATTTGGACTGAATTGTTTTGTTTCATGTGTATGTTTATAAGGTGATAGGACTTTACTATCAATCTGATATAAAATATTTTTATAAGTTTAGTTTAATTAAACAAGTAGTATATGAATGTATTCTTATGAAATTTAAAAAACAGAAACAAGTAAAGCAAAAATTTTCCTTGTCCACCAATCCTATTCCCCTCCCAACTTGCATCAGTTTTTTTGTTTTTGTTTTTGCTGAGGAAGATTCACCTAAGCTAATGTCCGTTGCCAATCTTCCTCTTTTTGTATGTGAGCGGCTGCCACAGCATGGCCACTAACAGATGATTGGTGTAGATTTGTGCCAGGAACTGAACCTGGGCAGCTGAAGTAGAGCATGCCGAGCTTAATCATTAGGCCGCCGGGGCTGGCCTCCACCTGTATTAGTCTTTGCATAACAAACCTCCCCAAAACTTAGTGATGATGTGAAACAGTAGCCATTTCTTAGCCCAAGATTCTGGGCTAGGCTCAGTTGCAGTTCTGCTTTTGCTTCTGGCTGGGCTTGCTTCTGGGGCTGCAATCAGCTGATAAGTCGTCAACTAGAAGCTGATTGGTCTAGGATGTCTTCACTCATATGTCTGGATTCTGGGGCTGGCTGTTGGCTGGGGTGGTGGAGGGCCTTGTGTCTCTAGCTGACTAGCCTTCACCTGGGGGCACTAGTAGTGGTTACAGGAACAGCAAGTGAAGGCAAGCCCCATATATTTTCTGTTTTCCCATGAACCAAAGCAAATCATGTGGCCAAGCCCAGAGTCAGTGTGGGGAGGGGTTTCCTAAGAGTGTGTGACTCATGAGTGGGCCATTACTGCAACAGTCTACTATACCACTCTTGCTGGCTGCCTCATTTTTCTGGAAACATTTGCCAGAGTGCTGGTGCCCTGATCTTAAAAAACTGTACTGTTTATGTAAGCAGTGTATTCAACAATTCAGATAAATTTAGTTAATTCCTTGTTCTTGTTTTATTCCATTCTCATCATCCCTTAGCATCATTCCTGGTCCCATTCACACAACAAATATTTATTGAGCACCTACTAAGAGCACAATGAGGTATCATGGGATGAGCAGCAGATGGAGCCAGAGTGCTGTGTTCATCATCCAGGTTTCTTAAACTTGCCCACCTATCTGCTTCATTATGTGAACAAAATTCTATAAAAGCTGACAATTATAACAATTTTTTGAAAATCACCAACAGCCCATACTGGGCTGAATATGTCTTGTGTTCTACAATTTTTAAATGTCCTACGAGGATTTCGTTGAGTGAGAAAAACTGTGATACAGAGGTTGTTTCGATCTGTACTCCCACCAGCAATATGAGACTTTTTTCATGTCTTCACCAAGATTGTGTTCTCAAATGTTTTGATCTTTGCCAATTTGACAGGTAAAAACATGGATCTCAGTGTAGTTTTAAATTGTATTTCTTTTATTTTGAGTGATATCGAGTGCCTTTCTATATGCTTGAGAGCCATTTGTATTTCCTTCTCCGTGTACTACTTGTTTGTCTTTAATTTTTTTTTTAACCTACTTTCCTGTTGAAAGTCTTGGTCTTTTGCTTATTAATTCCAAGGAGCTCTTCATATATTAGGAATTGGTTTCCCTCTGAGGTGAATTGCAAATATTTTTCTCAGTTTGTTTATCCTTATGGTAAATACCTTTTATTTAATTTTCTTTCATCTTTATAAAGAACTTTTATATCTTAAGTGAGGCTTTTAGATCATGTTTAGTTGAAGTTAGGTTTAAATATTAGGCACACGAATGGAACAAAAAGATCCCAACTTTATCACATCTTATTTAGAGAACTTACCTTTTAAAACTCTGTGACTTAAAATGAACAGTTTCAAAAGGATCCTATCTTTGATTTACTTTTTTCTCTTCTAGGTTTGGTTCTGTCATGAGACCACTCCTTTTGACAGACCAATCCAAGAAGTAGGATCATCCTTTGGAGAGCTATTTTTAGATAGACTGTTGTAGCATAGATGGAAAATACTTTGTTTCACTTAGGATCCATCGTTAATAATGTTGCTTTGATTCTCATCTACTTCAGTTTGTGTGTGTGTGAGTAATGTGTACAACACATATATAGTTGTAGTGGTTCAGGCAATGCTCTAACTCATATATAACCCTTTACCTATGCAGCTAGCCTTTATTATTTATTAGGGTGGCTAGATCAGGCAAGCATTTACCCAGTGGGCCCCGTAGAAGAAAGACAGACAGTGACGTTTTTTAAGAAAGCAATAATGCCACCCACTACCCAAATAATATCCTGCATTTTTAATAAGATAGAGGGGAGCTAGGAAAGGGCAGCAGAGGCATCTGCTCCTGTGTATTATCTGACATTATGAAATACTTTGACTTCTTCCCTGGACTTCTATATGAAAAGGGAATTAGAAAACTGAGAGGCTGGACAGATGAGTATGTTTTGAGTCATTTAGTAGAGTTTTCAAAAGTTTTTAAAGTAGGTAGACCCTTTCTTCATATGTAATTTTGCCAGCAGCATCAAAAAAGCAAAAATAAACAGAAATCTTAAAATGATTTATCGTGGGGAATGGTTGAAAACCAATTTTTGCCATGCTTTATGTAGTTTTTATTTTTTAAAGTTATTGAGGTGTTCTTTAGGGTCTATCATATCATCAGTATCTTTATAAATGTTTCATTGATAATTAAAGTTTTCTGTTTATTTATACCAAATTGTTGACTTACTATCATTTCCTTGATTAATCCTTTTTAAAAAATTAACATTTCTGATGTTGACATCTCACAATGTGTACATTTAATACACATAAATACATAAATTTTCCCTCCTGGACAGCTGATATTAAATTGATGGGACATCTTATAATAGATGAGTTTCTAAAGAAAATATGACACTTTGTAATTTGTTTTCATCCTCTATATACTTATATCTCATCTGTCATGAAATGGGCTTGTTTCCCACTTCCATTTTGTTCTTCACTTTTTCTTTACATCTCTAAAGTTTCATAACTGATATGTCTTTTATAGCAGTGCTTTTCAAACTATTCGTGGTGGAGCATCAATATTTTTTCTGATACTTTAAAATATATTAAAAGTGGGGTCTGGCCCTGTGGCATAATGGTTAAGTTCAGTATGTTCTGCTTCAGCAACCCAGGTTTGCAGGTTCAGATCTCTGGTCCAGACCTACACCACTCATCAACCATGTTTTGGTGGTGACCCCCATATAAGAAGTCGAGGAGGGGCTGGCCCCATGGCCGAGTGGTTAAGTTCGCGTGCTCCGCTGCAGGCGGCCCAGTGTTTCATTGGTTCGAATCCTGGGCGCGGACATGGCACTGCTCATCAAACCACGCTGAGGCAGCGTCCCACATGCCACAACTAGATGGACCCACAACAAAGAATTACAACTATGTACTGGGGGGGCTTTGGGGAGAAAAAGGGAAAAAATAATAAAATCTTTAAAAAAAAAAGTGGAGGAACATTGGCACAGATGTTAGCTTAGGGGTAATCTTTCTCAGCAAAAAAAAAAAAAAGTCAGTTACTGGAAAAGTGAAATGAAAAAGAAAAACCAACAAGCAGAATACAAGCTTCCTTTTTTATTATTATATTAAACAGGTATAGAATTCCCCTTTTAGATTATCTAAATGCTTACTTTCAAGTTTTATACTTGTCTTGTTGCAGACCTATAACGAACAGCTATAGACCTAGACAGTATTTGAGTTGCACTGTAGATATCTTTTCATCAATCTAAAGAGACCCTTTATTTCTTTTTCTTCTTGAATCCTACTTCTCATCCCATGTCAAAATTGTTATTCCTGTTTCCTTTTAGTTTGACTATTTCCTCAATAATCATTCATTGCCTGTCACCGTTTTTAATCCTTTTTGTGTCACTTCATTTTTTTAACCCCGTCTGAGTATCTTTCTAATAGGGAGATTTTAAACAATAAAAGTTTGTTATAATTGATGTGTTTGGTTTTTACTCCTTTAATTTTACACTTTTTAATAATTTTATTTTATGCTTTCCTTTGGTTTTTGTTTTGTACGACATAGACCTTGTTTTATGTATTTTATTTTTTTAAAAGCATAGATACAGAAATCATTTTTAAAAGCATCTGTACAGAAATGTAGTTGTAATTATAACATTCAAAAACAAAAGTATTATTTTCTTTTCTATAACACAAGGAATTTAGCTTATTTTAGCTTTTTAATGCTCTCAGCTCCCCAAGTTAATCTTTAACTTATAAATGTTGAATGTTTTAAACTGTATATCATCTCTTTCAAAAAGTTTTAGCTTATGTGTTCAGTTTCGGTAGAGCAGTTTCACCTGTACATATTAATTTGGTATGGAGCACCACCACTAATCTCTTTATATGACTCTTTGATATCCATTCTTGAGTTCCAATTTTTATTCTCTTTTTAGGTTGCCTCAAATTTGTTTTCAGGTACTATTTTTCAGGAGATACACTTGTGGGTTACTTTTCTGAACCCTGGAATATCTGAAAATGGCTTTTTTGTTCCTGAATGTTTTAATGACAGCATGGCTCAGTATGGTATTCGTGTGTCCCAGCTTTTTCCTTTAAAATTCTCTGAACATTATTCTGGTGTCTTTTAATTTTGACTGAGACGGGAAAATCCTTTTGATGTGGAGAAGTGGGTGCTTTTTATTTGGGGTTAGCTGTTCTGTTATACCTTTGGTTATTGTTTCTGTTCCATATGTTATGCTGTTTCTTTTTGAAAGAAATACCCATTATTTATGGATTGGATCACATTTCTTTTTTATACTTGTCCTCCGTCTTAATTTTTAACTTCTTCCTTTCGCATTCTTGGGGAACATTTTTGTTTTCATCTTCTGTGTTACTGATATGTCTTTCTGCAGTATTGACTTTGTTCTTTCTCATCTCGAAAGTGGATTTTAATTTTGTTCTTTATATTCTTTCCTTTTTCCTTATCTCTTAGGGTTCCATCTGTATCTTAGTCTGCATATGTTTCTTGTGTGTTTATTCCTTCCTAGTGTTCTTAACTGATCATCTTTCCTTATGAAAAGATGTTTCACAGAAACTTAATTTTGTTGTATCTTACTGAAGACATACAGAAAATACTTTCTACATTTCGTCTGTTTCCCAATGTAAATTATCACAGATTCTTCTCTTTGGCGTTTTGAGAAGATATGTTATGTATGCTGTTGAATATTTATATAGGTCCCATACTTAGCGGTCTGTGAACAAGAAGCTGTTTATCCAGCACTGGTGTTTTGCCAGTAGGCAGAGTATGGAGAGTCCACTTAGTTGTCGTCATTTT
The DNA here is from genome assembly GCF_021613505.1 of Equus quagga. Classification (NCBI taxonomy): domain Eukaryota; kingdom Metazoa; phylum Chordata; class Mammalia; order Perissodactyla; family Equidae; genus Equus; species Equus quagga. Next base: position 22,956,304 of record NC_060277.1, read on the forward strand.
CCACTTATAAGCTGATAGAATCAGCCTCCCAGATATACAGAACTAATAATTGTGGACAACGCTTAGATGAAAACATTCATCTAGTATGCCTCTACTGGATTGAGGTTTAAGAGTTTTCCCCTGTTCTCACCGCGCAGTCTCTGTGTCTTGTGAGAACAAACTTATTCCTGATAGCCTGAGGCAGTATGTTTTTTGGGGGCTTTTTGTTTGTATTTAACCAGAGCATTACATGAAAGTCTCCAGGTTGTAAAGGCCCTTTGGGCTTTTTGATGATTTAATCAGTCACACAAGCTAATTCAACATCCAGGATGGAGAGGGCTTTGCCCCATCAGTTATGTTGATATTGGGAATTGTCTTTTTAGAATAGATGAAAAACGAGAGGTATTCAGTGAGAGAATACAACCTTAGACATCTCAGAAAGTTTTTAGTAGGCATCTGGTTTCTTTTGGAGCAGACTGTTTCTCCAAGATGGAAAATAGGGTTGTATATCTTTTTTTTTTTTTTCTTTTGAGGAAGATTAGCCCTGAGCTAACTACTGCCAGTCCTCCTCTTTTTGCTGAGGAAGCCTGGCCCTGAGCTAACATCCGTGCCCATCTTCCTCTATTTTATACGTGGGACACCTACCACAGCATGGCTTTTGCCAAGCAGTGCCATGTCCACACCTGGGATCCGAACCGGTGAACCCCGGGCCGCTGAGAAGTGGAAGGTGCACACTTAACCGCTGCACCACCAGGCCAGCCCCAGGGTTGTATATCTTAAATATTTTAGTGAAAAATTGGGAGAAGGGTTATTCTGTATTTCATTGGTTCTAAAAAGTGTGTTTCCCCCCGTTTCTATATCTCAGTAATGGGGATGTGTTTTACAATCAGTGGTGCACCGTATATAATTAGCAGCATTTGTTGTTTCTTGGCAGTGCAAAAATTAATGATGTCTTAGAATCATTGGCATCTTAGAGTCATTGAAATATATTAATAGATGTTTAGCTCAGTGCCATTCTAAACTGAATCTCCCTATTTGTTGTGAGTAAAGAGTTAATAATAGCTTTTCTTTTCTCTGGACAACTGGGGCCTTGGGTTAACTTCCTAGTTTTATTCACCTGGAAACCTGATAAAGATAGAATGTCAGCGCTGTGTAACCTAACACTATTGCTTTTTGTAAAAGTGACTCGTGGTTAGTAAATTACATATGAACTAGGAGGGCTGTGAATGAACTGTAAATACCCGTGATAGACTACAGCTTTGGGCTTCACTGGGTGTGATAACTCTTGTAATTGAGCAAGTCAGTTGTGAGGTTCAGGAAGCTATGTCCATGGGACTGGAGATAGTGGTTGCTATTTGGTAGTTCTAAGATAGCCTAGCTACTATACCGATCCTTGTGATCTCATTCTCTTACACTTGACCTGCCCTGGGGGTGGGGAGTAGGGGTCGGGGTGGAGAAAGAATAGTCCCTAAATTACTGTGCAGATTTCTGCTGAAGAGTAACTACTTGACACTGTCTTCTTGGCATGTTGTTTCATGTTTTATATTCTGCTAACTATGAGCAATGTCTTGTATGGCCTGTTTGGGTCATGTGAGTCTCAGTATCTAATTGGGCCTAACAGAACATGTTGCACTTGTATTTCATGATTTTATTTTATTTTGGGTTTTTTTTTTTTTTTGAGGAAGATTAGCCCTGAGCTAACATCTGCTGCCAATCTTCTTCTTTTTGCTGAGGAAGACTGGCCCTGAGCTAACATCCTTGCCCATCTTCCTCTACTTTATACATGGGACACTACCACAGCCTGGCTTTATTGCCAAATGGTGCCATGTCCACACCCGGGATCCGAACCGGCGAACCCCGGGCCGCCGAGAAGTGCAATGTGCACACTTAATCGCTGCGCCACTGGGCCAGCCCTGGGGGGTTTGTTTTTAATATTTGCTGAGTGAATCTGTATTTATTACTTATTCTTCATAAGAATTTTAAAATATGAAATTAAAATAAGTATGATAATATCTATAATATGTATAAAGAATATATAACAAATACCTGTCCACTACCCAGTATAAGAAATGGAACATTACAAATATCTTTGAAGTCCCTGATTGCCTCCTCCTCTCCTATCTAATATTGGTTAATCATTTCTTTGCTTTTCTTTATAGTTTTATCTCACCTGTGTATATCCCTAAACATATATATTGTTTAGTTTTATCTTTTTGGAGCTACTTATTTTTGAGTTCTGTGATTTTTTTCCCCATTATGTTTTGGGGAATCATCCGTGTTGACTTATATAGCTGTCATTCATTCATTTTCACTGCTGTATAGTGTTGCGTTATATGACTACCACGATTTTATTTATTTATTCTCCTATTTGTGAACATTTGAGTCGTTTCCTGTTTTTTATCCTCAATTATAAACAGTGCTCTTATGAAAACCATTGTACATGTCTTCCAGTGCAGTGTGTAAGAGTTTATCCCAGTTCTACCAGGGCTGGAATTGCTGGTTAGGGTGTGCACATCTCTGCTTTATTAGGTAATGCCAAATTATTTTCCAAAGTGCTTCTATCAAGACTCCCACCACCAGTGTAGGAAAGTTTCTGATGCTCCACATCTTCACCAACATTTAGAATTGTCAGACTTGTTAAGTTTTAAATTAAGTCTTACAGGTGTAAATGATATCATTGTGAGTTTGTGTATTTTCTTTTACTAGTAAGCTTGATGTTTCCACATGTTTATCATCTGCTTGTTCTATCAAATAGGAGTACTGAAGTTGTGGATTTGTCTATTTCTCTTTCAGTTCTGTCAGCTTTTGTTTTCATGTAGTTTGAAGTTTTGTTAGGCCCGTACATATTTAGGATTATTTTGTCTTCCTGATGAAATGGCCTCTTTATCCCTGTTCCGAAGTTGTCTGTGTGTGTTACTAATGTAGCCCCTTCAGCTTTCTTTTGGTTAGTGTTTACATGGTATATCATGTCAAGAATTGTGAAGGGTCTTAGATTTTACCTTTTTGAACGCTAACAAGTTAACTTGCCCAAAATCCCTTAGATGCTGGCAATAGACATGAGATTCCTGAATCTCCACTTTATAGCTTATTAATAAGGAGAAATTGGGGAGATGGTTGTAGGCCAAGTACTGCTAAGTAGGTTCAAAGATAGCCACCCCAACAGAGACCCATGGAGAATTGTCTTCCAACATATCTCTTTTTCATCCTTTTACTTTCACCCCATTTATGTTTTCATATTTAAAATGGATTTCTTGTAGATAGCATATGGTTAGGCTTGTTTGTTTATCTAGTCTGACAATCTGTCTTTTAATTGGTGTGTTTAGATTGTGTACATTTAATGTGAGTAGTAATATGGTTGGACTAAAATCTACTACTATGGTAGCTGTTTTCTATTATTCTGTCAGTTCTTTGCTGCTTTTTTCCTCTTTTGGATTACTTGGATGTTTTAACATTTCATTTCTCTCCACTATTTGCTCATTTATTATACCTCTTCTTGAAATTATTTTAGTGACAGCCCTAAGGTTTATAGTATACATTTGTAACTAATCACAGTCTTCCGTCATATAATAGTACTTATCTTCATATGTACTATAACGCCTTTCAATTTTATACTCCCAGTCCTTCCTGCTCATCCTTTGTGCTTTTGTTGTCATACATTTTACTTTTATATATGCTATCAACACAAAATATATTGCTACTATTTTTTGCTTGAGGCAGTTATATTTTAGAGCAATTACAAATAAGAAATAAATGAAGTTTCATGTTTACTTTCATTTATGTCATTTCTAGTGTTGGGTGATTTCTTTGTGTGGATCCAAGTTTCTGTCTGATGTCATATATCATTTGCCTGAAGAACTTCCTTTAACATTTATTGTAGAGCAAGTCTGGTGGTAATGAATTATCTCAGTTTTTGTTTTTCTGAAAGAGACTTTATTTTTCCTTGATTTTTATAACGTATTTTTACTGAATATAGAATTGTGGATTGCCTTTTTTTTCTTTCAGCACTTAAAAGATGTCACTGTCGTGGTCTGTCTTGCATAGTTTTGCTATAATTCTTATCTTTGATTCTCTGTATGTAAAGTGTCTTTTTCTTTTTTTCACAGTCTTTAAGATTTTTTTCTGTCTTTGGATGTGCCTTTGGATATGATGTGTCTTTACCTTTTCAATATGATGTGTCTGTTTTTTTTTGTATGCTGTTCTTTCAATTCCTTCATTTTGTGATTTGGTGCTTTAATTAGGAAAATTCTCAGCCATTGTCTCTTCATATATTTCTTTTGACCTGTTCTGTGTTCTGTTTTTGTGATTTCAGTTATATATATGCTAGACCATAAATATTGTCTCATAGCTCTTGTATGATTTGTTCTGGGTGTTTTCTTTTTTCCCCCCCACTCTTTTATTCTATATGATGAGATTTATCTTTTAGGGAGATGTCCTTAATGATAAGGGTTGTTGTTGCTATTCCTGAAGTATTGATATTTCAGAAGGTGAAGCTGTGGTATGGAAGCATATATACTTTTTGGCACGTCCGGAGATCTTTCAGATTATTAGTACAATGTAAGTTTATAATAATTTTTGTCCAACTAAAAAAATCTGATTAGATTCGGGGACCATGAGAAATGGCCCAGGATTGTGGCTGTTGTTGTGAAGATAGAGTATAATGTAATAATTCTAATGACTTATGAACTAAGGTGTGTTTTTAGTTTTATATGTCAAAAACATTTTCTTATTTTCCTATGTATGTTAATTACTTGAAATTCATTAGATTTTCATTCCGAATTATGCTTCACTTATTATAGTATTACATATTTAATTTGGAATAAAAAAATTAATATTACGGTATCAAGTAGCTAGACCCAGATATGTTTATTTTATTCTCCTAGAAGTATGTAGAATTAAATAGACATGAGGTACAATACAAGTAAGAAATCAGCATTAGTGTTTTGTTTTGTTTTTGTAACCTGTTAATTGAGAAAATGGTTTGGAAGTGTAAGTGGTATGCCTTTTAAATGAGAGACGTTTTTATGCATAGAAGATTTAAGACCACTAAAAATTAGTAAACCACTTAGTACAAATAAAGCAAATTTAAAATTTGGAAGTTTCAAGTGTGGAAAAAGTTTTTGAGTAGATTCAGATGCTTTGAATTATCAAAAGTGATAAATGAGACTTATCTAGTTACTTTTTTAAATTACACGAGAGATGAATAAAAAGGAATGTTATCTAAAAAGGAAAGCAAGATTATACTTCTAATTTTTTTTCATTTACATCCATTGAGGTGTGTCAGATTTACTAAAAAAAAGAATCTGATTCAAGTGTCTAAAAGTTTAATCATAAACATCCTTACATTTGAAGTCTAAGCTTAATATTGTGGAATGGCTATCAGTATCGGAAAAAAAGTAGTTTGAGGGGAACTGGTTCATCGTGAGCATTTTTATGTGATCTCAGCTTTACCTAGTAAGATTCCTTGGCATGATACATTACACTTTTTCACAGAGAGGAAAAGTATTTTGTTTGACCCTGTTTCAGTAGCTAGCAGATTTTGAAATGGGGATATCTCCAAGTTGATATTGGAGAATAGCCACATAAAAGGACAGGGAGCCAAATGCATAAAGCATTTGCTTTTTTGGCAGAAAGCCTCAGTATATACAGATACTTTTTAAAATTGAAGTAAACCTGATCATGGGCAGTTTCTTGTTTAGAGTGTTAAATTCCGGCTCCAGCCCCAGTGTATGCTCTAGAACAGAGGATCAAGCTTCTGTCGACAACTGTGACTCTTTATGGCTCTGCTTTCGCAGTTGTAGAACTGCAAGAGGGAATTGTTTTTCCTCTGATGAAAAGAAAGACTCTAAGTTACTTAAACACAATTGGAACCCTGATCTTACGCATATGAGTGTAAATCCCCCCCCCCCCCCCGCGAAAAGTAAAAATACATAGTATTCTTTTATCCTAATATGTTTTTGTCAATAATTAATCTTGGATACATTGTGGGGCTTTGGTAAATATATTTCTTTGTATATAATCTTAAACAGATAAGAAACCCTTACATTTAGATTGTGGCCTCTCAAATCCATTCTCTGTCCATTTCTCTTGTTACTACTTTAATTGAGGTCTCATTATTTTTGCTTGAACTGTCAGGATGGCCCCTCAACTTGCCTCTAGTTTCACCTCTTTTCAAATTCAGCCCTTGTCACTAGAGCAATCTTTCTAAAACTCGTATTTCATCCAAATGTTGACATATTGATAATGGTACAGGAAAGTACATGAAAAATGGCTAATAACCTAGGGGTAGTTACATCTATATGGTACATGTGATCTGCTATGCAGTCATAAAAAATCTTACTAAGAAGGAATAGACGGGGGAAATGTTCACTTGCATGACTAAGTGAAGAAAACAGGCTTCAAAATAGTTTGTACGGCATGATGTTTCTGATTAAAAATATATATAATGTACACAGAGAAAAAAATCTATGCCAGAATGTGAAGTGTTTAGCTCTAGGTCGTAGATTTGAGTAGTGTTTTTCCTTTTTTGTGCTTTTTTATCTTTTAAATAAAAACATGTATTACTTTATAATTAGGGGAAAAATTAATAAACTAAACATACAATCTGTTCATATTATTCTCCTTTGAAGCCATCATTACTTTGCCGCATTCTACAGAGGTATTTCCCAAAAACCAGTCCATGGATATACCTGCTTTAGAATCACCTTGGGGTATAGATTCCTGGGGTCCACCCCAGAAATATGAAATAAAAACCTTTGGGGTTGTTCTAGGAATATGTGCTTCCAGCATGTGCCACCAGTGACTCATATATTCTAAAGTTCTCAAACTGGCCTATGGTATGGAGTCAGTTTTTCTACATCGATACCTGGATGCATTGCCAGCCTCATCTTCCTTCTCAAGCACTTTGTCCTTCAGTCTGAACTGCTTGCTCTTGCTCAGATGCATATCTCATGGCTCTGCATTTGCTTTTACCTTAAGGAAAGCAGGAACTTTGACTTTTCTAGGTGTAGAGTGCTTGGCATTGTGTTGTCTCTCATTAAATGTTTGATGAATGAATGAATGCCATTCCTCTGGATGGAATGACCATGTCCATTTGGATAATTCTTCATATTTCAAAACTCTCCTGAGACATTGCTTTCATTGTTAAGCTCTCCTGAGTTTCCTCAGAGTTCATGTCTTTTGTGCCACCATTGTACTTGTACTTCTGTTAGAGCAGTTATCACATTGACTTGCAGGATTTTGTTTTTTGTTTTTTGTCTTGTCTTCTCTATTAGAGTATAAGTTTCATGAGGGCAAATCAGTATGCTGCCAGTCTTTGTGTCCAGTGCTTGGTATGTAGACATATAATAAAAATTAGTAGAAAAAACTCATGATAGAAGGACAAATATTGTATGATGCCACTTATGTGAGGCACCTAGACTAGTCAAATTCGTAGAGAAAGTAGATTAGTGGTTACCGGGTGCTGGGACAAGGGGGAAATAGGGATTTATTGTTTAATGGGTACACAGTTTCAGTTTGGGATGATGGAAAAGTTCTATAGATGGATGGTGGTAACGGTTGCACAACAATGTGAATGTACTTATTGCCTCTGAATTATACACTCAAAAAAGGTTAAAATGTTAAATTTTATGTTTTATATATTTTAGCACAACAAAAATAAAACTTCATGAAGGTAAAGACCTTGGCCTCTTCACTCAGCTTTGTTCTCTACAGTTCCTGACATTGCTTTGTTTCATTTTTAAATTGTTGTTTTCTTTTGACATAGTAGTACTTGATTTTAAAGATGTTTGAAATTAAGTTGAACGTACAGAGAAAAAGCCCATAGGAAATTCTATAAGAAACCAACAGAATTTATAAAATAAAGGGGCAAACATAGCATATACCTTTTAAAAAATCACTTATTTAAAGAAAATATTGTGATATTACAAATAGTAATTAAAATTGAAGTGGCTATCACCTGCTACGACCTAGTATGTTATGGTGAAACAGAAGCAATATGGCATCATGTAACTTCACACTTAGTAAGATCGAAGGGTGTTTTTTTGGTCTGCTTAGAATTGTCTTCCTACTCAAGTCCAAGATGATTGGCAAGCAAAACAACATTGAGTACTTTGGAATTATCCTAAGCGGTTTTTGTAGATGATCTTGTTTGAGCCCCTTATGTCTCCATGAAACAGATGATTTTGTGTTCCTGTAAGGAGAGCGTATGTACTGTTGAATTCGATTGACCTGGAGCCATTGCAAACCCAGTTGATGTATGTACATGTGCACACACGTATGTATATTCCTTCCAATATAGTGGTTCTCTCAGACTCAGTTTGCAAAATGATTTCTTTGGGAGCAATTTAAAAGGTAGATTTGGGGGGGCTGGCCCCGTGGCCGAGTGGTTAAGTTAGCATGCTCCGCTGCAGGCGGCCCAGTGTTTCGTTGGTTCGAATCCTGGGCGCGGACATGGCACTGCTCATCAAACCACGCTGAGGCAGCGTCCCACATACCACAACTAGAAGAACCCACAACGAAGAATATGCAACTATGTACCAGGGGGCTTTGGGGAGAAAAAGGAAAAAATAAAATCTTTAAAAGGTAGATTTGGGGATTTTTCACTTAGGGTGTCTGATGGCGAAGGTCTGGGATGCTTCTGATTTAAGTAGCCCTTAGAACGTTATATAAGAAACACCTTTTTGATAAAACATGATATTTTGGACTGGTCAGGGTCTCTTTTAGGAGCAGATTATTCTCATTATTGGAATGGTTAAAATCTAGTAACAGTGGCATATTATTTCTCCTTATGACTTCATCATTCCTATCAACTCCCTGTCCTTTCTTGCTGATGATCTCCACATCTCTACTTTCCTACCTACTGCCATTTTCTGTCAAGCGTTTATAAATCCTTGTGAGGGACAGGTAAGACAAAGTGAAGATATGTTCATTCCTCTGTTCTTTTTCTTTAATCAGTTTATTGAGGTATAATTTACATACAACAAAATTGACCAATTTTAGGTATGCAGTTAGATGATTTTGACAAATGTATGCAGTCATGTAACCACCATCCATCACCACAATCATGATATATAGAACATTTCTATCACCCTAAAAAGTTTCCTGTGCCCCTTTCAGTCAAACCTTCTTCCCCACCCCCAGCAGCCACTGATCTACCTTGTCACTGTAATTACTATAGTTTTGCCTTTTCTAGAATTTCATATAAATGGAATCATACAGTATGTAGCCATTTGTGTCTTCATCCACATTGTTGCATGTATCAGTACTATGTTCCTTTATATTGCTGAGTCATATTCCATTATATGGATGTACCATTCAATAGGAGCTGGACATTTGGATTGTTTTCAGTTTGGCTATTATGAATAAAGCTGCTGTGAGCATTCATGTACAAGTCTTTGAGTACATATTTTTGTTTCTTTTATAAATACTTAGGAGTGGGATTGCTGAGTCACGTGGTAAGTTTACTTCATAAGAAACTGCCAAACTCTCTTCCAAAGTAGCTATACCATTTTGCATTACCTCCAGCAGTGTCTAGAAGATCAAATTTCTCCATACTCTCATCAACATTTGGTTCTGGTTTAGTCTTTTTAAAATTGTATCCTTTCTAGTGAGAATGTAATGATATCTCATTGTTTTAATTTTCATTTCTAAGAACTAAGGATACTGAATACCTTTTCATTGTGCTTATTTTCATATAGTAATCTATCTTCTTTGATGAAGTATCCAAATCTTTTGCCCATTAAAAAAAATAGTTGTTTTCCTTCTTATTGAATTGATAAGGTTCTTTATGTATTCTGGACTTAGATCCTTTATCAAATATATATATTTTGCAGATACTTTACCGGGCTGATTTTGCTCCACTCCTAAGGCAATCACCTTATGATTGTTCTGCCTGAAGTCCTGTGAAGTATGAGATTTTTCCTTTTCTGAATGAAACACAAATTATTCCTGCCACTGTCTGAGCCCCTGGGATTGTTCCTTCTGCTCCTTTTAGTTGATTTTTTTTCCTGCTTTGAGTAGAGTCCTCACAAGCATGTGCTGATATTACTCTGTGAAGACTTTAGGGGGACCCTCTGCAGATCTGTGTACTCTCTCTCTGTAGATCTCTCCTCTCTGGTACTCTGCCAGGCAAATTCTAGCAAGCTTGGCCTCCCAACTTTATTTTCTCAACTCAGGGAAATTGCTGGGTTCCACCTAGGTTCCTTCTCCGTCTGCTTCCTGGAAGCGCTCTCTAAGCAAGGAGCTCTTGGAGGGGGCTCACTTTGTTTCCCTTCTCTTGGGCATTACTCTCCTATACCAGCCATTGTCCAATGTCTGAAAACCATTGTTTCATTTCTTTTTCTGTTTTTTTAATTATTTCAGGCGGCAGCGTAAATCTGTTCCCTATTACATGTAGACTGGAAGCCCAGTCTATTCATTTTTTAAAGATTCAGCTCAAGTTTATTAACACCTCTCTAAAATGTTTCATAATCCATTTTCTAGTCAGGAATCATTTAGTTGCAAAGAACAGAAGCCTTTCAGAGAAACTCTAATGAAAGGAAATTTATTATTATAATACAGAGAAATCTTTCAGATCTTCCTTGCATGGTGCAAACAGGTCTTTTATTCCATTCTCTTCTCTGCACATCAGTTTCCTCTGCAGAGTTTTTTTCCACTAACCTTTGACTTTCCCTTGTCAGGGTATTAACTCTCGCCTTAACTCAACATGACCTTTCAGCTCTAGTCCTTATACTATATGGTCAGATTACTTATTAATGTGAATGGCCCCAAGGAGCCAGAAAATTAATATTAATCTTGGTTAAGCAGAGTTAATACCGACATGACTGTGATTAATATAATTAAAGTAAAAATTTTTATTTAAAAAATTTAAAAAGAAGTATTTTTGTGTGAGAAATACCAACCTTATGTTCTACCTAGGAAGTTAAAGTCTCAAAAAGTACTCCATAAACACAATGTTTGTACCAAAACAGCTCAGACATTTTGCTTGTGTTTTTTTATTATTAAATAATATCATCTATAAACATTTACAGAGCATGTATTATGTACCAGACACTGTCCAAGGCACTAGTGATACTAGTGAAAAGAGCTTGTAGGGGTTAGCAAACTACAGCCCTCAGAGTCAAATCCAGTCCCACCGCCTGTTTTTTGTAAGTAAAGTTTTATTGGATCACAGCCTCTCCCATTCATTTGCATATTAGCTATGGCTGCTTTTTTGGTCCAACAGGATGTAAATAGTTGCAACAGAGACTGTATGGCCCACAAAGCCTAAAACGTACTATTTGTCCTCTTACAGAAAAAGTTTGCCCACCCCTGGCATAAAGTATTTATATATATTTTTTAATATAAAGAGTTTGACTTCTTTTTCAGTGTCAAGACCTTCTTCAGTCATGTCTTAGACTTTGACCAAAATGAATATTTAGAAAGAGGTTAAATTACTTTCCCAAAGTCCTAACATTAGATTAGAAGTTCTTGGTTTCATCCACTAAGACCATAGGATTGTTTGTCTCTTAATTAATTCTGGTTGGATATGAAATACTTCACATAAGGGCATCTGGGTTTACTGGTGATGCAGAACACGTGTGGTGTGGTATTTGGCAAGAGGCTAGAGGCCAAGTGTTGCTACCACCCATGTAACAATCTTTTGCAAACCATCAAGTGTTTTCTGTAGTTTTAGCAATAAAAACAGATTTCCCCCCTTGCAGTATGTTAAAACAAAAAGTAATATGCTTTGAGATGGTAGGTATAGTTGAAAATTGTTTTCAAATATAAAAATTAAACACAGAAGCTCAGGAAGTACCATCTGAATCTAAATGTGCTTGTGAGTAAGGTTAGTAATTAGCGTGTAGTTTTTCTGTGTTCATGGTTGCCATCAGTTAAGGTAAAGAAGTCTTATCCAGATTTGCATGAAGTTATTCACCCTTCATGTCTCTGCTACTGTAAAAAGAATAGATCTGTTATTCATTTTTTAATATGTGCCTGTCTCTTTAAAATACCATAGCCACTAATCTTAATATCAAGTGCTAGATTTCCTACTGCTTCACAGTAGGAGATTCCTACTGAAGAGAATCTAAGAAAGAAAAAGTAAAGAGTCTCTGTGATTTGAGGAGTTCTTAATACTAAGATAACTATTCATCCCAGTTAGTCTGGGATGTCCCCAATTTACCTTTGCATAATTATTAATAAAACACCCCCCTTTATTCTCAAAAATCCCAATGTGATGACAGATTATATGGTCACCTTATTTATAATCATGTTGACCACTGAGGAGCTGGAGCTGCTTTAAACAGAATTCTCTTCAGTGCTCTCATTACATCTTAAGTTGTTTGTTTTCTTCACTCAGAATAATAATTGGCATTTTATTTCTCATAAATTATGAGCAAATGATTGTGACTTGTAAGTGAAATAAGATGTTAATTGGTCTCATCTACCTCATTTGTGTTATAGACTAAGTTCTTGGGTCATCATATATGTGATAGATTAAGTCTAAAGCTAATCTGTTCTCATGTTAGCAGAATTAGGATCACAACATCCCTGACTTGTGTGAGCATTTCAAATTTTATCGTATCTTCAGGTGCTCAGCGCTTTAAGGTGCACTTTATATTTCATCATGTTCTTGTGAGATGGATGTTGTTTTGGAATACTTGAGAGCTCTGGAAACCTATTAGAGGAGAACTTTACAGTGAGGCTTACATCAGATAATAATAGATCCATAGATTTGTTCATGGCCTTTGAGGAAGAGACGTCAAATTCTCTCAGTTACTTCAACTTCAGGAAATTCATGTACATTGGACCAAGAAGCAGAGTATGTATGTTTGGTGCCCAGGGGGAAGTGGTGGGACAGTCTAACCAAATGGTAATCTCACTGTCGGTATCCCCCTACTTTTGGCTCTTCAGTCTATGGTAATGACTTACAGTCACCTTGAATGGTGCCACCACAGACTTTCATCATGAGGGGAAAGTGGTAGCATTTGATATTACAGAAAAATTCTCATCCTTAGATCAGAATAACTAAGTTAGTTATGGTCTGAGAGCTTAAAGATTGTGGGTTGAAGAAGAACTATCTTTTATATGGTGTTTTAAGGAGAGCTAGATTAATAGATTTTCTAAATAGAGGATTAGAAATGGATGATTTGACAGACTTGAGAAGAGACTTACAAGGCTAAAAGTTGTCTAGGAATGCTAGAATTAGGAGAGTACTCCTCTTGGCAGTTCATAAGATTAAACAGCAGAAATTGGTGAACATATATATTGTTTTATTTAAGGCAGAATATAAAGTAACTGTTTAGGAGATGTTATTTGAGAAATGCCAGATAAATTTGGAATCACCATTGGCAGAAGTAAGGATTATGAAGGAATATGGATTATGGAAGAAATGTCAATGTTGTTAACTATACAGATATTCTTAAAGATTTTAAAATGTTTGTATTGGATTCAGTGAGCTTTTAATTTGTATGTTTTTCCTTTCCTATTAAGAATTTGTTAGAAAGTATCATAGTGGTGATTTTTAAAAATATTAATACATCTGTGATGTGATTATAAATAGGTACTCCCTTATAAATCACTAATTTTACTTGATTAAAAAAGATGTCCCTGGAGTTTTTGGTGGTGGTGTTCTTGTTTAGCTTGTTCAAAGTGGTGCTTTGGTAGAATTAAAAGAACACCAGACTAAGAATCAGGAGCTTAGAGTTCTTCTGGCTCTGAGATCTTTGGAATTCTTCTCATCCAGGTAACTGTGTGAGTTTAGGCACTCTGAATCTCTTGTCTCATATATAAAATGGGTAAGCAAACTGTGATATATCCACACAAGGAGTTACTATGGAGCAATAAGAAGGAATGAACTACTGCTACATGTGATGTCGTGGACGAACGTCAAAATCACTATGCTGAGCAAAAAGACTTCAGGCATAAAAGAGTATGTACAGTGTGATTCCAATTTTATGAAGTGCTAGACAAAACTTGTGAAAAATCAGAACAATAATTCCCTCAGAGGAGGTGGGGATTGACTGAAAAGCAGCATACGGGAATTTTGGGGGTGATGAAAATGGGAAATGTTCCGCAACTTGGTAAAGATACACACATTTGTCAAAATTAATTAAGGTACAGTTAATATTTGTGTATTTCACTATATGGGAATTTTACCATTCTTCCTCCCTCAGAAGAGTAAACAAATATTGAATTCTAGTTAGTAGATATGCCTTTTTCAGTGGTAGTGGTTAGTAATTCTGAAGCTACTTTTTATGTTTTTTAGATTTGTGCAAGAGAGTAAATATATTTAGGAAAATGGGAGCCATATTTCTCACAGTTGGACATGAGAGAAACTTGGAAATGGGGCCAACTAGAATGTCTCTAGGTTATTGGGTTGAAATTGGAGGTATGAGAATGAATCCATAGTTTTTATTATATATAGAGTAGGATAGATAAATAGGTAGATACAGAAATAAATATAGGGATATGAGTATGTGTATAAATACATAATTTTCCTAGCTCTGTGTGCTTAGAGGTTCTAGAAGTAATGACACCCACCTACCATGAGCACATTTTGCATCCAGATCTTGATTTCTAAGTAACATTCTCCACTAAAAGTAACCAAAACTCCCTTGAGAGATGACTGATTCTGTGGCTGGGGCATAGAAAGTACAAGATGAGCCTGGAACATCTTATTGTTCCAGAAAATAAGAAAGTGTTCAAGGAATGATGGGAACATAGCAAAAGGACATAAGAGTTCTGATTCACACTCAGACATGAAAGAAATTAGAAGTTGTCATTCTTGTCCTCAGAACAAGAACAAAGTTAACAAACTAAAAATCAACAACTCTTCTTAGATCCATCAGAGAATTGAGATCACAGAGTAAACTAGTCCCCTGAAAACTGAAGAGACAGGCAAACACACAGAATCATAGCTTACTGGGAGCAGAAGCTGACAGAGCCAGGAACTGGTAGAAAAGGTTGAACTGATGAACTGCCAGAAGCTGAATGTGGATTATCTTGGGAGTTAAAAACTTCTGAGGGCACAGTTTTAGGGAGGTTCCCACAGTTTTGTGAGTTTTTCCTCCATGAGCTCTATCAGGTTCACACGGTAAAGACTGGAATAGGAATCCTCTCATGCTTCTGGCAGGGGGAGAGGAATAGTAACCATTTTGAAACATGCTCAGAGCATTCTGTTCTCCCCCTGCCCAAAAGGGAAACTACCAGAGCCTAACCAACTTGGGGAGAGGGAAATACCCAACTCCAGCCCCGTTTAATCTTACCGTCTCATCTAAGGGGGAAAAAAGGCTGAGGCTCACTTGCAGAGGGCACAACCAGGGATAACAGGCCCAGTAAAAGACTCAGACCTAATCATAGGATTAAGAACACTTCTCCTCCCTGCCCTGCATCTTACCACCATGTCAGCAGGGCTCCTGTATAGTAATAGAGGATTACACATGAAACAACTGCATGGCTTGCACTCTAAAGGAGTTTCTAGGACAACCCAAACACAACAGGAGAGACAAAAATAAGGAATTAGAGGACATTTTAGCCTCTGAGCTCTTTAACTACATAAATACGGTATAACTCCTAGTCAGATATGGCAGAGATTTTGGAATTGTCAAACTGGGAATTTAAAATAACTATGATTAATATGCTAAGGGCTCTAATGGAGAAAGTACACAACATGCAAGAACAGATGGATAATGTGAGCAGAGAGATTGAAATTCTAAAAAAGAATCAAAAGGAAATGCTAGAAATCAAAAGCACTGAAATGAGGAATGCCTTTGATGGGCTCCTCAGAGGAGAAGGGAGGAGGGGGCAAAAGAAATGCTTGAAGTAATAATGGCTGAGAATTTTCTAAAATTAATGACAGACACCAAACCACCAATCCAAGAAGCTCGGAGGACACCACATGGGATAAATACCAAAACTACACCTAGGCATATCATAATCAAACTACAGGAAACCAAAGGCAAAGAAAATCTTGAATGAAGCCAGAGGGGAAAAAACACCTTACCTATATAAGGAAGAAGGCTAGGAATTACATCAGACTTCTCTGTACAAACCATGCAGGCAAGAAGAAAGTGGAGTGAAATACTTAGTGTTGAAAGAAAAGCTCACCAACCTAGAATTCTGTAAACATTGAAATTATCCTTCAAAAGTGAAGGAAAAATAAAAACTTTCTCAGACCAATAAAAATTGAAGGAATCTGTCACCAGTTAGAAGTGTTACTTGCCTTGCAAGAAATGTTTTAAAAAGTTCTTCAGAGAAAAGGAAACATAGATAGGTCAGAAAGTGGGACCCACATAAAGAAAGGAAGAGTATTAGAGAAGGAATAAGTGCAGGTGAAATAAAACTTTTGTTTTCTTGTTCTTAATTAATATAATAGGTAACTGTTCAAAATAATAATAGAAACAATGTACTGGTGATTATAGCTTATGGATAAATGAAATGAATGATACTGATGTTATAAGGGAGAGGAGGGCGGAATTGGGAATACTGTTATAAGGTACCTGCACTACTCTTGAAGCATAGTATAGTGTTATTTGACAGTGGATACAGAGTAGATGTAAATGTATACAGCAAACTCTAGAGCAACCACTTAAAAAATTTCGTTTTCTCTTTTAATATTTTAAAGATGTTGCTCCACTGGTTTGCAGTTTTTGATAGGTTTAGTAATATGTTTCTGCCAGAATTTTGAACTTCTGATTTTCATGATTTATAACTCTTCCTTATTCAGGCCCCCATGAGACCAGTTAAACTTAGTAGAACTAACTGGCCATATCAGTTTGGTACTCTTAGGTAACTAAACATAGTCCTAAGAAAACTTCCCTTTAATTCATAAACAAAAGTTGTAGGATATTTGAGGGGGGAGTAGTTTGAGGGGTGGGAAAAGGCTATGCTGCCTCTACCTTTTGACAGTCAATATTAAATACAGTGTAGTATTTAGTTTTATTGTCATTAAGTTTTTATTGTCTGAAAAAACTTAACATTGTCAGTTCTTAATCTTTAACTTCTTTATCTGTTTTTGGTAATGATCACTTTAAGTGGAACATCTCTATAATTTGAAAACATCTTAATGTGACTCAATGTTTAAAATACTATATTTGGTGTATCAGTAAATGGAAATAAAGATGTATAAGTGGTTTTAGTGGCTAATGTTATTTCTCTCAGTTTATTTGTAATTTATTTCTATGATACAAATAATTCCTTTTAATGAATGCATGGACTCTAGTGGCTTATTGAAAGTTAGGTCCTCTCATTAGAGACCTCCAAAGAAAATAATGAGTATGGATAGGTTAAAAAATTACATAACAGCTTTATTCAGGTATATTTCACATACCATACAATTTACCTATGTAAAGTGTCCAATTCAATGTTTTTTAGACCTGTGCAACCATCACCACAGTCAATTTTAGAACATTTCTATCACTCTAAAAAGAAACGCCATATCCAGTAGCAGTCGGTATTACCCTTTCTGCTTGACACCATCAGCCTTTAGCACCACTAGTTACATTTATGTCCCTATAAATTTACCTATTTTGGACATTTAACAGAAACGGAATTATGCAATATGTGATCTTTTATTTCTGTCTTCTTTAACTTAGCATAATGTTTCCGAGGTTCATCCATGTTATAGCCTGTATCAGTATTTCATTCCTTTTTATGGCTGAATAAATATTCCATTGTATGGATATTCCATGTTATGTTTATCCATTCATCTGTTGGTAGACATTTGGGTTATTACCACCTTCTGGCTATTATGAATAATGCTGCTATGAGCATTCATGTACAAGTTTTTGTGTGGATTTATATTTTTATTTATCTTGGGCATATATCTTGGAGTAAAATTGCTCATTATACGATAACTCTATGTTTAACCTTTTGAGGAACTACCAGACTATTTTCCAAAGCAGCCCTACCATTTAACATTCCTACCAGTGGTATATGAGGTTTCCAGTTTCTCCACAACACTTGTTATTGTCTGACTTTTTAATTACAGCCATCTAGTGGGTATGAAGTGGTGTTTCATTGTGGTTTTGATTTGCATTTCACTACTGCTACTGATGTAGAGCATCTTTTCATGTACTTATTGGCCATTTTTATATCTTCTTGGAGAAACGTCTATTTAGAGCCCATGTCCATTTAAAAATTGAGTTGTCTTTTTGAGTTGTAAGAGTTGTTTATTCTAGATACAAGTTCCTCATCAAATATGATTTCCAAATAGTTTTCTCTTATTCTGTGGGTTGTTTTCTCACTTTTTTGTAGATAGATAAAATTTTAAGGTCCTTGATTGTTCAGCTACCGTAATGTATGGTTGAACAATTTACTAGATTTACATAATTTCGTATGACATTTTTTATTTATGTGTCCTTGAAAGAAAATTCAGGCATTTATATACAAATTTGATTGGACACTAAGTTTATCTTGATTAGCTATTAATACTGCTTTAAATCATCTGAGGTGAATTTTCAAACTATGATCAGGTTATTAATTTTACTTCAAGACGTTGTATTACTCACCTTTCAATTGAAATACCACAAAGATTAGTGTGTGTGACCATTCTGGCTAAAATGTCCAAAACTAAAACAATATTTGTTTACAGGCTGAAATTTTATTTTTAGCAGAGGTTAATAAACACTAGTTAATTATAAGACATTTAGTCTGAAAAGTATACATTTTCTTGGAGATTCTGGTTTGAAACCACTGTTAGTTTAATTTTTTAAGGCTAGGCTTTTTAGGAAAACTATGATGATATACCTTGGTGTGTGGCCCTTTAACCAGTACCCAAACTGAGGTTCACAATCACTGTGAAAGTCATGGTAATTACGGATTTCCTTTCTGTAATAATAATTGCAAATTAAATTACATATGGACTTTGGACACATCATTTCGTCAGCTTCTTGATCTATTAATTATAAAAGAATTTGTATGTTATATGTTATTGGTTATTTTACTGTTATTTAAAATGGAAAATTGGTTCTTATTTCAGTCTCTGAATCCCCTTGCAAATAGGGGGATATGGGAGGACATTATAAATATCTTCATTATCATTTGAAAATAAATTCTTTATAAGGAGAGAAAATAGAAGTCAGATTTTCTACTAGACTCAGTTGAAAGCCTTCTTAGGAGTTACCTAGTATGAAAATGACATCCTTATTTTGTCACCTTTCCAACAAGAAAGTCTCAATGCTCTGAGATCGACTGTGGATGTTCTACAATTCAATTCACTTGTGACACTAACTACCCAAAGTTAGTGCAGACCCCACTGGGTAAGGAATCAGTCCCACAAGACTGCCCCCAATTCACATGCCAGGCACAAATGGAGTCCCCAGGCTACCTGCGCATCTGCCCAGCCGACTACGAATTTGGAGCTTCCCACAACCCCCCACCCTCCCAGGTTCAGTAAATGCTAGAACAGCTCAGAACTCAGGAAAGTGTTATACAGTTTATTATAAAGAATAGAAATGAAGAGCCAGATGAACAGATACATAGGGCAAGGTTCAGAAGGATCCTGAGCGCAGATGCCTCTGTCCCCGTGGACTCAGGATGCACCACCAACCAGGAGCTCCGCAAAACCTCATTGTTCAAGAGTTTTTACTGAAGTTTCATTTTAAAGGTACGAATGATTAAATCATTGGCCGGTGATGATTGAACTAAATCTTAAGTCTCTCTCCCCTCCCTGGAAGTGAGGTAGGGGGGGAAATGGGGTTGAAAGTTTCAACCCTCTAATGATACTATTGATTCCTCTGGCAACCAGCCCCAGTTCAGAAGTTATCTAAAGACCTCACCAAGAGACCTCATTAGCATAAATTCAGGTATGGTTGAAAGGGCTTTATTATGAATAACAAAAGTCATTCCTATCTCTCAGGAATTGCCAAGGGTTTTAGAAGTTCTGTGTCAGGAATCAGGCACAAAGACCAAATATGTATATGTTTATTATACCACACATGCTTGCCCAGCATGTATCAAACATCCACTGTATTCCAGGCTCTCTGCTAGGCATTGAGAATAGGGAGAATAAGAAGACATGATATGTGTGTTCAAGGAACTCACACTGTAGGTGCAGAGACAGAGTGAAGTTGCATCTTACATGCAGATTAGGTTCTGAAGCAAAGGAATGAGATTAAAACCTCACAGGCAGAATTCCCTTGACAGTCTCTTGAATTGCATGAAACCAGCCACAGTATCTTTCAATAAGTCCAACAGCTTTGTTTTGCTTAGATATAGACACTAATCACTGTTTCCTCATTTGAGCCATAGTTGAAATAGTTGGTCTGCAAACAGGACCATGCTTTATGAAAACTGTGAAATGTATCTTTTAGACAATAGAATCATACTTAGTTGCCTCTCTCAATAGGAGGTGCTTCTGCTGTTAGAAGGACAAAGTAACTGAGACTAACTAAGGAACAACAAATTTGTGTGTATACCCTACCTCATGGCTCTAGAAGTTAAATTTATTGATTGGACACACTGGTGCCATTTCATTGTGTTTTCATATTCATTCATTTGTTCTTTCTCCCTTCATGTGTCTCCTCCTGTCCCCCTTGATTTCTTTCTACGCAGTAAATAAAGTGTATATATGATGTGATTCCACTGAGTATAAGCTTATGTATAGCATAATATGATAAATGCCGTGGTAGAGTTGTACAGGTGCTGTGAGAACATAAATGAGGAAACAAGTTTTAAAGTTACTATTGTAGGTAAAGGAAGGTGGATATAATTAAATTAGCAAGTGAGCTGATCCTTCAAGAATGAGATGCAGTTACAGTGTTTTCCATCTAAATACTAATCATATTCTTTATTTTCTTCAAAAATACCCCTTACATCAACCTTTTTCCTTTTTCCTCGGTGATGATTCTTCTGGATATAGAGTATATGGCTGAGACAAAGGATTCTAATCTCCAGAATTTCTTTGGCTTGTGATGCTTCTGTAAAGTCTCCTCATTTGGCATAGTACCGCAGATTGTACTGGTGAATGTAAAAATCGGAAAATTGATCCTCCCCATTGAGTAGAGAGCTATAGGCCAAGATATAATGTGTCCCTGCGGCCACCTACATAGTTCTGTATAGTTTTACATCTGCCATTTTTTTGTTTTCTCTATGTCTCATGCTTTTTTGTTGCTCTCTTCCTCAATTATAGCCTTCTTTTATCCTAGTTATTTTCTATTATACTATTTTAATTCCATTATTGTTTCTTATATATATATATATACATACGTGTATATATATATATAAAATTTTAGTTATTTTTTTCATAGTTGCTGTGGGAATTACACCTAATATCTTAATTTAAAACAGTCTAGTTTGGATTAATCCCAGTTTAATTTTAGTAGTATATAAAAACTTTGCTCCAATATAACACCATTCGTATAAATTACATCTTTACACATTATAAGCCCATCAAGACAATTTTATAATTATTATTTTATGTACCTGTCCTTTAAATGAGATAGGCAAACAAGAGTTACAAACAAAAAATGTTTTTATTATTATTTTTCTTTTGAGGAAGATTAGCCCTGAGTTTATTGCTGCCAATCCTCCTCTTTTGCTGAGGAAGACCAGCTGTGAGCTAACGTCCGTGCCCATCTTCCTCTACTTTATATGTGGGATGCCTACCACAGCATGGCTTGCCAAGCGGTGCCATGTCTGCACCCGGGATCTGAACCGGTGAACCCCGGGCCACTGAAGTGGAACGTGCCCACTTAACCGCTGTGCCACCGGGCTGGCCCCTGTTTTTATTATCTTTGGTATTTACCTATGTAGTTACCTTTATTGGTGTTCTTTATTGCTTAGTGTGGATTTAAGTTACTGTCTATTGTTTTTTCATTTCAGCCTGAAAGGAAACATCCTTTAGTTTTTCTTGTAGGGCAGGTCTGCTAGGTGTGATGATTTCTCTCAATTTTTTTTTATTTGGGAATATCTCAATTTTTTCTTTTTTTCCCCACCTCACCCAGCTCTCCTTCATTTTTGAAGGGTAGTTTTGCTAGATATAGAATTCTTGGCTGACAGTCTTTTTCTTTCATCACTTTTGACTATATCATCCCACTGCCCACTGGCCTTTATGGTTTCTAATGAAAAATCAGCTATTAATCTTACTGAGGAAAGTTTGAACATGATGAATTGCTTTTCTGCTTTCAGGATTTTCTTTTTGTCTTTTGACAGATTGGCTATCATATGTCTAAGTGTGGATCTTTTCAAGTTTGTCCCACTTTGAAGTTTGTTGAGCTTCTTAGATATGCAGATTAACGTTTTCCATCAAATTTGGAAAGTTTTTGGCCATTATTTTTTCAAATATTCTTTCCACTCCTTTCTCTCTCTCCTCTCCTCCTGAAACTCACGTTATGTATATGTTGGGATGCTTGATGGAGTCTCACAGATCTCTGAGCCTCTGTTAATTTCTCTTCATTATTTTTGTTTTTGTTCCTCAGATTGGAGAATCTCAACTGACCTGTCTTCAAGCTCAGTGATTCTTTCTTGTGCCAATCAAATATGCTGTTGACCCTCTCTAGTAAATTTTTAATTTCTGTTACTGCACTTTTCAACTCCAGTATTTCTGTTTGATTCTTTGTTATAATTTCTGTCTCTTCGTCTCGATTATGTAAGGTATGATTCTCGAACTTTCCTTTAATTCTTTAGACATAATTTCCTTTAGTTCTTTGAAGTATTTATAATAACTGGTTTAAAGTCTTTGTCTGGTAAGACCAACATCTGAGCTTCTTTAGGGACAGTTTCTATTGACTGCTTTTTTTCCTGTGTATGGGCCATACTTCCCTATTTCTTGCTATGTCTTATAATTTTTTTGTTGAAAACTAGACAATTTAAATAATGTGACAGTTAAGGAAATCATATTCCTCCCTACCCCCAGGATTTGTTTTTGTTCCGTTGGTGATGTTGCTGTCTGCTTCTTTAGTGACTTTCCTGAGCTAATTCTGTATAGTCTCTATTCTTTGAAGTCTCTATTCAGCTAGCTTAGTGGTTAGTTAATTCCTGGTCAGAGATTTCTTTAAATGCCTTGAGCCAGTAGGTCTCCTTCCAGCTTTTGCTGAGAGACTCTGTGTGTGTGTGTGTGTGTGTGTGTGTGTGTTGTGTGTTGTGTGTGTGTGTTGGAGCAGAGCCTCAAGTTCAGCCAGAAGTGAAGATTAGGGCTTTCTCAGGACTTCCTCAGCATGCACACAGCTCCACACATATGCATAGCCTTCTAATTTCCCAGGACTGTATCAGAGCTTTTCAAAGCCGCTTATTGACATTTCATTCCCCCGTTTTTCAAGTTTTTTGGTCAGGCTCTTATTAGCTGCAACTGTAAAACTCCCTCTCATAACTGTGAGGTTAAGCAATTGCTGCTGGTTGTTTTAAAATATATGCTGCAGGGGCCGGCCCAGTGGCGGAGCAGTTAAGTTCGCACATTCTGCTTCTTGGCGGCGCGGGGTTCATCAGTTGGGATCCCAGGTGCGGACATGGCACTGCTTGGCATGCCATGCTGTGGTAGGCATCCCACGTATAAAGTAGAGGAAGATGGGCGTGGATGTGAGCTCAGGGCCAGTCTTCCTCAGCAAAAAGAGGAGGATTGGCAGTAGTTTGCTCAGGGCTAATCTTCCTAAAAAAAAAATTAAAAAACTTAAATAAAATATATGCTGCAGATAGGACTATACACAGAGTGAGCTTTGAGTCTGAATCAAAGACAAGCCTTGAGAATGGAGCTTTTTAGCAATCTACAAGGCAGGTCAGATAGTGACAGTTTTGATAGAATGGGGCTTTTGAGTAATTCCACATCTGTTCTGGGCTCTGCAGTGCCTGCTTTGGCTTTTGGTTTTACAGCTACCATGGTTGCAAGGCTTTGGTTTTCAAGGCTACCTTGGAGCTGGGGTTGGGAGATTGGATTAGGGCAAATTAAAACACCACAAAGCTTGTTATTCTTGCTGAGATTCAACTGGTTTTCTTGAGTAGACACTCTTGGATTGTCACAGCCTTTAGTTAATTTCCAGAGTGCTGGAAAAAGTTGATTTTGACACTATTTGCCAGTGTTCCTTTTGCTTTCCAGAGCATAGGTTTTCAAAGGTCTTTCCTCTGCCATTCTGGAAGTGCCTCTTCCCATTTCTTATATACTTTTATCTGTGTCCTGCTTTCAGTGTCTGATCCATCCTCTCATTGCTTGCCTTTCTCTTAGACATTTCTACTGGACCCTGGGAACTCTGGTTGCATGGCTAACATACTCACATTCTCAGTTATTCACTGACTATTATCTCCCTTTCTTGCCTGGCACCTCTCTTAGGGGCTCATTCTTTAACATCCCACAAAATCATAATCTTCTATTCCTCCCTTAAATATTAACATTCCTCAAGTTTCTATCTTTTACCCCTTTTCTTTCTTTCTTTTTTTAAAGGTATTCTTTTTGGTGAGGAAGATTGGCCCTGAGCTAACATCTGTTGCCAACCTTCCTCTTTTTTTTTTTTCCTCCCCAAAACCCCAGTACATAGTTGTATATCCTAGTTGTAGGTCATTCTAGTTCTTCTGTGTGGGATGCCATCAAAGCATGGCTTGATGAGCAGTGTGTAGGTCCATGCCCAGGACCTGAACTGACAAACCCTGGGCTGCCAAAGCAGAGCGCATGAACTTAACCACTTGGCAATGGGGCCAGCTCCCCCATGCCGCCCTGCTTTTCTTGTCTGTCTATTCTCGCTGAGCAGTCTTTCCCAGTTGCCACTCGTGCTCTCAGATCTGTCTTCTTCTCTAGCCCAGATCTCTCTCTAAGCTCCACATCTGTGTACCTAATTGTGCTTAATGTAAATCTCCATGTGGAAATTCTATAGATGTAAAATTCCACAAGTTCGAAACAAATCAACCTACTCTTTCTTAGTTTTCTTTTGAATGACACTCCCATCTATCCAGTTGCTTAAATCAAAATTTGGGGTCATGTTTGATTTTTTCTCCTTTACCCTACCGTCAAATTTCAGTCAGTTATTTTATGCCCTAAATCCTTCTTGATGTTTTCTCCATCTCTGCTGACATCTCTTGCCTGAATTACTCCAACAGCCTGCTAAACAGATCTTCCTATTATAGTTCCGTCCCTAGCTTCTCCACAATGTGTCCACAAGAAAACTTTATACGGTGCAAATCCACACAGGTCGTAGAGTCTTCTCTCTCACACACACACACTCTCTCTTACACTCACACATATGTGCGTTGTCTTCCTCTGTGTTGCACTCCTTGCTTCATCCTACCTACATTTTTTCCCTTTCTGAGATCATCCCATGTTCTCATTTGTCTTCAGGTTTCCGTACGTACTGCAACATTCTTTCTCACTTTGCTCTTTTGTTGCTTCTTCTGGGAAGGTTTCCTATGTTCTCACAAATCTGAGTTAGATATTTCTGGATATAGAATTACCATACTACATGTAATTGCCTATTTACTCGTCTTTATCTCTGAGGAGAGTGCAAAGTCCATGAGATCAAGGACTGTGATTATGAGCAGCCTGTGGTCTAGCACCTAACACTGGGCTTCTAAAAATTATTTGATGAATGGATAATTTATGCCTATATTTGTGAGTGAAAGAACCAACCATGATTAGCACTGGAAGTACAAAGATACCGTAGACAAATAGATGAATAAAATAGACCTTTGAAACATCTGGTGTTTGAGGGATATAGTTCTGTTAGTAACATGGGATTAGTAACTTAAAACCAATGATTCTAAAGAAAGTCCTGTATACTTTAGTTGAAGAAATAAAATAGAATGAATAAATGTGAAACCCCAAAACATTATTTACAGTGAAGAGAGAAAATGAAGAGAAACTGTTCAACAGGAAGTTATGTGCATATGCCTTTTGTAAAGTTAGTGATCGTACTTAGTTGTTGGTTTTGTTTTTGTTTTTGCTTTTTTTAATTTCTGGGTCATTTAGAAGTAGGTGACTCCTTCCTACCTGCCTTTCTCTACACAAATTGTATAATATTTAGAAAATATATGTAAGCAAGATGAAAATCATCCATTGTCTGATTTAATATATTATTTATATTAACCTGAATAAAACCTGAATATTACCTAAAATAAAAATATTATAAACATCTGCTCATGGTAGGAAATATACTTCAACACTATCTGTTGCTGAAGTTAGCAAACTTATTCTGTAAAGGGCTGTGTAATATATTTTTTACACTTTAAGGGCTAGAAGGTCTCTGATGCAACTATTCAACTCTGCCTGCAGCAGAAGCAGCCTTAGACCATTCAAAATGGGTATAGTGTGTTCCAATCAAACTTTATTTTTACAGAAACAGGCAGCAAGCAGGATTTGGTATGAGAGCCATAGATTTATTCTATGATACGGATATATCATAATTACTTAATCTCCTATTTTTGGAAATTGTCATCAATTTTTTTACTATTATTAGTAATACTGTCTTAGCCTCTTAATGTCTAAATCTTCATGTACATTCTTAATTTTTTCCTTAGGATAAATTCTGAATATGTAATTTCTAGGGCTAAGAGTAATATACTTAAGACTTTTTTTTTTTAATGAGAATAGGTGATCTAACGCTTTCTAACTGTGACTATGAGGGGTTTGGTTCATTTTGTAGTTTTGTGGGGATGGGGAAAGAAAGATGAAGTGAAACTTTAGAAAGATAGAAGCAAAGAAAGACTGCAGGGAAATAGATAATGATATAAAACTTACAAAGAGATATTCCAGGAAGAAGAAAATATGAAAAATTCTATAAATAGGAATTTTCATCTTCACATATCAATTTTTTTTTGTTTTATAGCTCTGTAGAGTTGTTTAAAATCTTGTGTAGATTGAATTTGAGATTTGGGAGATGAAGTTTGCAAATTACGCATAAGCATTTCTTATTCAGTCTCCTAAGATACTCTTAGGCCAGCATGATTTTGATTGTGGTTACCAGTCAGCTTGTTTAAAAAAAAAAAGGAAGAAGACACTAAACTTTTCTGGATGATGAAGAAATCTAATCCATTAGAGCAGGGATTGGCAAACTGCTGTCCGTGAACCAAATCCCTGCTGTTGCCCGTTATTGTAAATGAAATTTTATTGGAACACAGCCATACTCATTCACTTAAATACTGTCTATGGCTACTTTCAGGCTATAACAGCAAAGTTAGGTGGTTGTATCAGAAACAGTGTGGCCTATAAAGCCTAAAATATTTACTATCTGCCGCTTTACAGAAAAAAATTTGCAGACCCGAGAGTTAAGAGGATTGGTACGTTAGTCTTTCTGTTTATCAAAAGTGGATCTACAAAAATACGGGTAATTTTGCTACAGATAAACTAACAAGATTTTAGATGCACAATTTAATTAAGAGACCAAATCTAGGCATTTCAAAATATAGAAGAAAAGATGGGAAAATGACATAAGAAACATTGGAATACAGAGGACTTAATGGTTAGATAATTGTAAGTTCTGTGAAAGATTAGATTCAGAGTACCCAAGTACTATGTGTTAACAGGGACACCTACTTTGGTTTTAGAAACCCTACTTACACACAATTGAAAAGTGGCCAATCCCACAGTTTTGCCATGGTGTCTTTAAAAGCCAGCATTTATGCTGTGACAAGATTCCATGGAGCTTTCCTGAAACAGCTTTGTTGCAGTTTCTGAATAAAGCAACATCAGTCAAATTGGAAATCCAAACTCTTTTTTTTAAATTTAATTTTTTTGGTGAGGATGATTGGCCCTGAACTAACATCTGTGGCATCTTCCTCTATTTTTGTATGTGGGATGCCACCGCAGCATAGCTTGACAAGCAGTGTATAGGTCCACGCCCAGGATCCGAACCTGCAAACCCTGGGCTGCTAAAGCAGAGTGCACAAAGTTAACCACTACACCATTGGGCCAGGTGGAAAATCCAAACTCTTAAAAATCTTTTGAAACTGGATTTGTTGCCCTTAATTCAGTTTAACTTGACAATAAGAGGGGACACTCAGAAAGTAGGGGTATATTCTTTGTTTGGATCCACATGTTAACTAGAAATAGCTAATATTCTAAATCTTGTAAGAATCCCAAATCATTTAGTTAGGTTTCAAAATAGCATAGCTTTCACTAATTTTATGAAAACGTTCTTAAAATATAGTGGAAAAGCATCTGGACTGAAGTCTCAAGTTCCTCTTAATTAGGCCACTAACTATATGTTGAAAAAACGTAAATCCCTAATACCACCTAATACTTCTTTATGGAAAAGAAGCCACAATTTAATGCTTGAGCTACTGATTTTAGGTTGTGTTCTCACAAGTGAACCTAATCCTAAGTGATGGGGGTTGGGGTAGACTAGTTGATCTCGAAGAGACTTTACATCTGTATAGCTCTACACGTCTGTTGGGGGTAGAGCTGATGGAAGGAAATGTCTAGAAGTGATCTGTATCTTGTCAAGGTAAAGTAAAGCCATTGCATAACTACAAATTTTCCAATAGTAAGAGACACCCTATGCCAAAAAAATTGACTCATATTCATTTTAGCACATTCCTCTTTCCTTACTTAATTTTTTGAGTTTCTTTTGTTTCTCATCATTTTCGTCTCTGTGATTCTTACTCTATAGTAAAGCCATCAGTGCCGTGGAAAGAATTCTTTGTGCTGTAGTTGTTCTTCAGGAGGTTATTGTTGGGAAAGGGTAATGAGTAAGGCACCGAGCCATCCCTAGCTGCTGGAGAACCAGAAATAGGTACATCTGTGTTGATGTAGTGACTCCAGCTTTAATGGGACTTCGGGTCATGCAGAGTAGGAAAGTGCAGTAAGCTGGGGACTCGTCCCAACACCCATGTCCTGTTGAAATCCTGATGGTATTCCTTAGTTGTATCAGAGTCCCTCTGTTTTCATAGATATGTTTTTTCAGATATTCAGGGCTTTCACGCCATTCCTTTCTCCTTTCACAATTATTCTATTTTGCTGAGGCTTCATTCATTTACTTAACAGATGTTTATTAAACACATACTATGTGTTTTGTGCTGGATCCTGGGGATATTATGATCATTCAAACATAGCACCAGCTCCCAAAGAATTGGCAGTCAAATGGGAGAGTCACATAAGAAAACAGATGTTTACAATACAAAATAAGAACTGAGAAATTAAGGTTTGAGGAAACCAACATTAACTTTTTAAAAAATTGAATCAGCATGGTTAAATGGAAAGAGCGTGGGTTTTAGATTTCGTTGATCTGCTTTCAAATCCTGATTCAGTTACTTAATGGGTATGTGACTTTGGGAAAGTTAACTTTTGTGATACTTGCAAGGTTGTTCTAAGTTTTAGAAATGAGTATATGTAAAGCACTTAGTCCAGTGCCTGCTGAATAAATAATTCCTGCTTTTCTCCTAAATCATACACCACAAATTACTGTAGTTCCAAAGCCTATAAATAGAAAGATAATTTCTCTGGCCCTTACTTCACAGGAGTTGTGAAAAGATATTTTAAAAATATTTTATGAACTTTGACCACCCTGCCTATAAAGGAACTATTAGTAGAAATCAAATTTTATAATTATTTCTTTAAGATTCACCCAAATTTCTATTATTAAGATATATAGACTGTAAAATTAATAACTTTGGAACTTAAAATATTGCTTGTAAAATATGCTATTACACTAGTAATTCTGTAATCACTGGTATTAGATTTGTCGCCTTAAAAGGGAATACTTCTCTGTCTTCCCACCTCCCTCACTCCATGGTTTAGCATGCCAGTTGCTCTTAACCAAATTGTAGTTTATATCCAGAAGGGTAAAAGTTATAAGCTTTTTTCATGAGATGTTTAAAAAGCATTCAGGTAGATATCAGTAAATTGATTAAATATATTTTCTTAAGACTCACTCATCATTTCAATTTGAATAGTTTCTATTTGAAGAATTAAAAAACTGCAATGTTTAGAAAATAGTACCATGTTATATTTAGAAATGAAAGAAAATAGTCAAAGAATTTTATTTTAACCAAAAATATTTTTTACATTCCTTTGAAATTACGTAGCATAACTGCTGCTAAAAATAGAAACTGAAATTGGTCTAACACCAACACAATTTGTAGTTCTTCAAAAGTGTGAAAGTTGGTAGTTCAAATCAAAATACTGTACTCAAGAGAGCATATATCTTACTTCATTATGTGAGTGATCTTTCTAATTTTGCTATACTTTATATAATTAAGAACTATTCCAGATTTATTTGTTAATTCTGTTATAGCTGTACCTTAAAAATAAGATGTTATTAACTATAAGAAGTGTAAATACAAGATATCAATAAAACACAAAACTATTTTTATATAGATCATTCTAAATTATAAATAGGAAATAGTAATCAAACGAATAGTTACTTTCCTACCAAAAGAAAAGCCCAGTGAAGCAGAGTGGGATAAGGGGTGGGGAAGAAGCCCGAAGATTGTGTTGGCAGGGCAGCACAGCGATAGTGAGTGACAGCATGAGAAAAATGGATGTGTTCTTCCATCACTGCTGTTCTCCTCTCTGTTTGAGTTAGACAAATGGCATGTACCCAAGGGGAACTAGGGACAATGCTCTGAGGACAGGAACCACTTCCATACCCTGCCAGATTCATGAGAGTAATGGTGCATCTGCTTTTTATGTTGTTACTTAACCTTGTCATAGATGCATGACTGTTTCTGTGACACTTCTTTTGTAGATTCTTAGTCATATTACTCTCTTTATCGTGGCTCTGCCGGATTGTCTGTTGGCAAGTCAGCACCATTTACCCCTTCTGCACCTTACCTGATATAGTGGCTTCCTGGGGAGTGTGCATGCTTGTTTTTTCTCCTCTCATTGTGTCTCCTCATGTCCCACTCCACCAAATGCAAATCCAGAAGCCCATTGCAGACAATTGATCTGTAGGATTTCCTTTTCATTGGTTTTTGTCTAGGTTTTTTTTTTTCTAATAGCAAAGTTTTGTTTTTACCCTCCTTTCCCCCAGCAAAATTCTACACACTGGAACTGCTTTTACCCTCTCCTTTCTTCCAGAGCTGTCTCTGTCTTAGCGAAGTCTCTTGTGTGAAAACATTTAGCTTAAGACAGACATTGATTTATCTAATAAACTTCCAGTGAATTTTTGTAAGCTTCATAACTCTGTGCTATGTGGTATTACAGGGCAATTCAGTGAAGTATGTAAAACTAGTTTGTGAGGGTGACGTATTCAAACATACTTTCATCAAAACTGTGTTTAAATCATACTATAATGCTTATGTTTATAAAATGCTTCTAAATGTTCTGTTGTAAAATATAGTTAATATAAGTGGGTTTAACTATGGGTTAATTTTCTTCAGCCCTTACCTTAGATAAGCTTTGTTGTCAATGGAACATATAAATGACTTACACTCTGAGCTTTGTAATGTTAAAATTTTGAAATGCATCTTGAGACTAAACTTTATGATGTGTTACATTTTAGGTCAGAAGACGTGTCTTCATCTACATGGCATCTTTCCTTACCTCTATGTGCCATATGATGGTTATGGACAGCAGCCAGAAAGCTATCTTTCTCAGATGGCGTTCAGTATCGACAGAGCACTTAATGTGGCTTTAGGCAATCCATCTTCCACTGCTCAGCACGTGTTCAAAGTGTCATTAGTTTCAGGAATGTAAGTATGTGATAACATCTTTTTAAATTTTAATTTATCTCTAGTATTTCTAT
Organism: Equus quagga; assembly: GCF_021613505.1. Taxonomy (NCBI): domain Eukaryota; kingdom Metazoa; phylum Chordata; class Mammalia; order Perissodactyla; family Equidae; genus Equus; species Equus quagga. Next base: position 22,987,860 of record NC_060277.1, read on the forward strand.
TGCTATTCTAATGGAAGGAAAACATATCTGATTCAAACATACTCTGTTTGTTTTTCTTTTACTTCTAATCTAATGGAACTGGGGCATATCTCTTGCTGTAACTTTTTAATGTACATTTTTATTGCAATGAAAGATGGTTAACAGTGTTTTCTGTTTTAACCTTTTCCATTTCTCTGCTTCCTAGAACTGTAGAAATTCATGTAGTTCAGTCATCAAATATTTATTGAGCACCTTCTATGTGCCAGGCACTGTTCTAGGTGCTTGGAATATTTTGGTGAACAAAACAAAGATCCCTACCCCCAAGGAGGTTACATTCTAGTAATGGGAAACAGAAATAACCAATACATAGAGCATGAAATAAATAAATCTATTTATCACATGACAATTAGTGCTGTAGAACAAAAGATGTAGAGCAGGATAAGAAGGATCAGTACTGGGGTGGGAAAGTGAACTCGTGGCAGTTTTACATAGGATAATCAGGGAAGGTGTCATCAACAAGGTAAATGACATTTGAGCAAAGACTGAAAGTGAGGGAGTAGGAGTAACATGGAGGTCATGTTGGAATGGAGAGAGAGGAGAGTCGGACAAAGTGAGGTTGGAGAGGTATGAGAGGATGGAGAACATGCTGGCCAATGGTTCTCAAGGTATAGTTTCCATTCTTTGGTCTCACTAACATCAGCTTTAGCTAGTTTGACAACCATGAGAATGTACCACTCGGATCTCCAAAAAATAGGGAGCATAATTGACCAACAGCCCCAGCTACTGCTCTGAAATCCAACTATCATCCCATATGTGCTGAAGTTGCTTCCAGAGGCTTCTCCCAGCCAATGACTAAGTGTGGCAAGGGTACTAAGGCAGGTTCCGGGGAGACACTTGAGGACTCTCCAACAGCCGTTCTGATCTTTCATTAGAATCACACTGCAATAGAAGACACTTCCATTGATTTTCCCTCTGTCCCTCTCTCCTCCACTTGGGATCAGACCTGTATCTAAGTCTGGTGGCTGTCCCCACCTCTCCTGGGTCCCTCATTTTCTCTCACAGTTATTTCCCCTAATAAATTTCTTGTACATTTTGACATCTACTTCTCAGAGGATTCAGACTAACATACCTGGGAACTTCATCAAAATACATTCTTTGGTCCCACCCAAGACTAAGTGAATTAAATAAGCCTTTCTGATTTTCTGATGATTCAAATGCATACTAAAGTTTGAGAACCATTGCAGTAGGTGGTTCTAAGGACTTTGACTTTTACTTTGAGCTATTGCATGATTTTGAGCAGCCATGACCTAACTTAAACTTTAGGATGGCTTTAGCAACTGTATGAAGAATAGATTGTAGTGGGATAAGAGTGGAAACAGGGAGAGCATTAAGAGTCTGTTTCATTAATCTGGATGAGAAAATATGGTGGCTTGAGCTAGGGTAGTAGCAGGAGAGTAGTCAGAATAGCTTCTGGATCTATTCTGAGGGTTGAGTCAGCAAGATTCGCTGTCTGGTTGGATGAGGGTTGTGAGAGGAGTCAGGAATGACTATAAAATTTTGAGTCTACTGCTATAAGGATGGGCGGTGCAGGTAGAGCAGCTGGCAAGAAAGATTTGGGGTTCATACTGGAACATTTTGACTTTGATATGTCTGTACAAAATCCATCTTAAATCTGTCTACTCCTTCTACCTTAATCTAGGCTTTCCTCTGGACCACCAGAGTATTCTTTTAATTGAATTCCTTTCTTCTGTTCTTGTCTCACTTCAGAGCTGCAAAAGTACCCTTCTTATAATGGAAATTGGATCCTTTTAAAATAATGTAAAATCCTTGAGTGGCTTCATATTGTTCATAGAATAAACTTTAAGCTCCTAACCACAGCCTATGTGATCTGATCCCTGCCTGCCTCTGTAACTTTGTTCACTATGTTCCATCCAGAAACACTGGTTTTCTTTCAGTTCCTCTGAGGTGCTGAGCTCTTCCCCACCTTTGTACATACAGTTTCCTTTCCTTGAGTGCTGTACCCTTCTCCAGTTCTTCAAATCCTTCACCTCTCTAGAGAAGTTTTCCCTGAGACTTCCTCCCTTAAAATAGGTTTCATTATTATTATTCTGTATCTCATCCTATTCTTTGTTTCCTTTAGCACTTAATATAGTTTTCAATTATTTTAATTTTTGTTTATTTACTTAATTTTTATGTTTTTCTCACCAGCAGGTAAGCTCCATGAGAAAAAAGACCATGTTTGTCTTGTCCATTGTTATATCCCTAGCATATTGTATGGTGTTGAGCACTTAGTAGATATGGCTCAGTAACTGTTTGTTTGAATAAATGCATGAGGTGAAAGTCCATACCCATGCTGTGACAACAACAGTTAGGTTAAAGATCATCATTAGCTTTATATCCTAATTTTTTATGTTTAGTAGTTTCTAAGAACTTTCCTATACATAATCCCATTTCAAAGTAGAATCTCCAGACAGCCTAGTGAAATGAATAATTAGTCACCAATCGGTCTATATTTTTGATGGGTATTTGTTAAAGGCATTGCCATATTTTTAAGAGTAGTTGAGTTACAAATCTGGATACCTGGGGGCAAAAGATGAGCTGTTCAATCTAATTTATGGCTGCCCTTCTCTTTTTTCTCCTATTCTAATATATATATATTTTTTCTTAACCTGGAGTCCCTTTTCTCTTACCATACATTCTAGCTTCTGTGATTCCTTTACTCTTTCAATAGTCTTTACTTCTTTAAGGTAGACAAGGTTGCATCTAGCTACCAAGTTAAAATTTGTGCAAGGTTTAATTCCGGTCTTCCTAGACTATGCATTATCCTGAGGCTGGGTTAAGAGAGAGGACCGTGACCTTAGGCTCATTTCTGGGATTCCTTGCCACGTAGCTACCATGATTCTAGAAAATATCCTATAGAGAGAGTCTTAATCCATCTAAATTAATTAACTGAGATTTTTTGCTATCTGTGCTCACTTTCCTTTTATTATATTTAAAAACTAACTCCGATTATCGGATATAATTTTTAAGCTTAAAAATATCTACTCTCAAACTCCGCTTTATTCTACTTTCTTCCCCCTAAAGAGTCTCCCTGTTGAGGCATTCTTTTGGCAAAATCAACTAAAGCCAACAGCAGGAAGGAAGGGTTGCAGGTTAAATTATATGGAGACTTTCTTGGCCAGAAGAAGCAGAGAACTGAATTTATTAAATTTCCAGGCTATATCTTGGGGCAATAGATATGAAAACAGAGTCTTAGATTTACAAAGAATTTTACAGGTTTGATAGTCTTAACTTATTTTCAGTTTTTGAAATTTATGAGCTGCTAATTGTAAAAACCTAAAGATTGTTAGCAAAACCAAGACAAAGCAAAGAATATAGACCACACCAATGGAGACTCCCCCCCTCCCCATTTATCTGGCTAAAGATAACCCATGTCTTTAGAGAGGTATATTTATATATATATGAAAAATACTACAGCAGGAGGAACAAATAAAGAGTTGAATTTTGCCAGTGAGAGAGAATGAGATCATTCACGTAATGTGTCTTTCTTTCACGCCTTCCTTCATAGCAGCAAAAATGGGGTAAACAGCAGCAAACTAGACAGGAAGTGGTAAGTGTTATTTTAAAAAGTCAAGAAAGGGGAAGGGGGAAGGGATAGAGAGAGATGGTCAGAGAAGGCCTTTCTGAAGTGAGTTTAAAGCAGACACCTGAGTGAAGCTTGGAAGCAAGCCATACAAAGGCTCAGGGCAGAGCTTTCCAGGCAGAGGGAATGGCAAGTTACCTGAGAGTGGATCAGGTTAGAGGGGTGAAATGTTTAGAATGGTGGAGGAAAAAGGAAGAGAGGTGTGATGTAAGATTGAAATAAGTGGCAAGGACAAGATAAAAAACCTTTAGACCTTGGTAAATAGTTAGATTGTTTTTAATAGAAATTGCTTTACAGCAGTCATACAGGTGGCTCTGACCTAAGGACTGGAAACAACTTTTAAAAAAATTGTTTAAATATACCCCAAATAATGATATTTGATGTCCACTACACTATCAGACATGTCAGAAATGGCGTCCTAATGAGGGAAAGTTCTATCTAGTGCCTGTCATAAAGGGACAATATTTTTAAAATGAAAAGTGATTGGATTTATCCACCTAAAGACTTAACCAGCCACTTATTTGCAGAGAAACTCTAGGCAGATATAAAACTTTAATTTTGTCTACAAGTTCAGACCTGTTCATATATTGTTTCTAATTACATCATCTTTGAAAATGGTAGCCTGTATATTAGACGTACTGGATAGTTTCAGAACCTCCTGAAATGATATAACATGATAGCCCAAGTTATTTCATCTTTCACTGAAGACTTCTTTCTCTCTCTGTCATGTGGATTTTTGCTTCTCCCTTTCCCTGTTCCAGCTGATGCCCTGAGAAAAACCCAGCCTCAGCATAATTAGAGTCCTTAAGTATGGCCATGATCTTTTCAGTCTCTTAAGTTTCTGTCTACACACTTTTCACAGGCTTCATTTGATTTGGATGTGTGTTATATACACATACATACCTACATACATACATAAAATAGGTAAATTGTCTCTGATTAGTGAACTAGCAAAATTAATAATAAACAGAGACAAGGAAAGTAATATAAATGCTGTTAATTAAAGGACTTTTAATTAAATGAAGAGCTTTAGTTTTTGGCAGAAAACATGGGTAATGGAAGAAGGTGCCTGAAAAGTCTCTGTTTTTCTTATACATGCTCAGAATAAAGAGAAAAGAGCCACGTTTTAATAGAGTTACAGTGATTGAAATTAAGGTATAAATAGTTTGCTGCTCCTTTTCGTCCCTAGTTTTTTTAAAATAGTGTTTTTAAACTTTTTAAAAGAAGTAACCAGATTTCAATATTTCATGTGTTAACCTGTGGTAAATTTGATTGATAGGTCTTAGAGGTTTTTTGTTGTTTTTTGGTAATACTAAATATAAGTAAGACTGAATTAAGCCAGCTGGGTCTAATTAGGGCTATAAGTTGCATTATTTCATCTCTGAATGATGAAAATAATATGAAATATCTTTTTCTTTTATTTCAGGCCTTTTTATGGTTATCATGAGAAGGAGAGACACTTTATGAAGATCTATCTTTACAATCCTGCAATGGTGAAAAGGTACAAAGATAAGTGAAATAAAAATATGAATAACTCATTAATTTAATAATAAAAGAAAAATCTATAAGAAAGGCGTATATAGTTTGTAGCATTACTAAAAAGGAGACCATATTATATACATAATGTATAAAGAGAGAGACCCATGGCTTGGACTCTAGGAAGGATATGTTAAGGGTGAATGGACCTTGGTTTATAGCTCTTAACTGCTTCTTTTCTGTCTTGGCGAGTTTGTAGAAGTAGATAAGGAGAGCTGATGGCTGTCTTGTGTGATCTTAGTGCCCTGCTGGCCAGACCAGATGTTCAGTACCAAGAGCAATTTGCTCTTCAGTTTCAAAGCAAGAAGAAGTGTTTGAGGGTGAGGCCACTGTGGGAGGGTTCCGAGATCTCTCAGAATCCTGTTGATTCCTTATTGATGTTGGTGAAATTTTACATCTCAGGTTTTTGTTTCGTTTGTTTCTGGGTGTTTTTCCCCCCCTTCTCTCAATAAATCTCTCTACCTGTAGCTTATTCTCTCAAACATCCTAGAGTCCAAGTTCTTCAGAGAAGGAAGGACACATATAGGGAAGACTTCAGTCATTCTTTAGGCTTCAAAACAAGCCTAAAAAAAAACCCGTGTGGTGACGAGCTAAGGTAAAAGTGGCTTGGAGAATCTCTGAGTGTAGTTTTTTCAGAAGATCCTCTCTGCTAGTAGGTACTAGGTTCCAAAAGGTAACCTTTTGGTAAGACAGAAATTGGATGTTTCCCCAGAGTGAATTTAGGCACCAAGAGAGGCACAGCCACCAAGGATAGGAGGTGTACTTTAAATTAGACCAGTTGAGTACTTCACTGAATCACAGCCCTAATCCCAAAGGTTATTCCCTTCTCTGAGTAACCAGTGAAAACTAGTTTTCTCTAAAACCTGCCCCTAACCTTACCCCAAACATCTTCTGTTATGTAGGGCACCAAAACAATTTTCCAGAATAGGCACTTAACAGACAATGATATTTCTTTTTTTTTTTTTTTTTTGAGGAAGATTAGCCCTGAGCTAGCATCTGCTGCCAATCCTCCTCTTTTTGCTGAGGAAGACTGGCCCTGAGCTAACATCTGTGCCCATCTTCCTCTACTTTATATGTGGGATGCCTGCCACAGCATGGCTTGTCAAGCGGTGCCATGTCGGCACCCAGGATCTGAACCGGCGAACCCCAGGCCGCCAAAGTGGAATGTGCACACTTAACTGCTGAGCCACCAGGCCAGCCCACAATGATATTTCTTAGACCAGTTCCCCTCCAGTCACACTTTCTCTTATCCTTAGAGAACAAAAGAGCTGTCCCTGTGGATTCTTACCCTCTCTTGTACACACAGTGGTAAGAGAGTGAACCTCAGCCGTTTTCCTCTTTCTCATCCCCAGTTGTGCTAGAGAGGAAACCATGAATAAAATTTGCATGTGTCTTTTATAAGTAATCTGTAAACTGTAGTTCTATTTGAAGTATAAATCTGTTTTTCTTCCTTTTGACTGTAGCATCAAATACTTATTAAACTATTTCTAATAAGTTTGCTTTAAATTATATAGTTAGCTTATCATAGTGCCTATCTGAAATTCCCTGATTTATTGACAGATTCATTCATTTATTCATTTTTTAATAAATATTTCTAAAATGTGTACATTTATATTTGATGCATTATGGAATTTGCTGGGTAAACAGTGGTGAACACAGTTTGCATGGTTCTAGCCCTCAGGGATCTTACAGCCTAGCAGGGGAGACAGACAGTAAACAAGCAACCCAAGTATGTAACCAAACATGTGATACATGCAATTAAGGAAAAGAACAGGGTTCTATGAAAGAAGATATTTTCTCTCTTTTTTTTTTGTTAATTTTTATAGTACCTTTATACATGAATCGTTTACGTTATGGTATTTAACTAAAACATAATGTAGTGGTGAAGAGTCCAGACTCTGAAACCAGATTACCTGCAATCAAAATCTGTCTCTGCTACTTACTAGCTGGGTGACTTTAGGCAAGTTATTTAATCTCTCTGTGCCTTAGCTTCCTCATCTGTAAATAGGGTTGATGTTAATACACATTGTTCTGACGATCAAATGTGTTAATATCTGTCAATCACTCAGGACAGTACCTGATACATAAGTGCTGTGTAAATATTGGCTATAGTATATATGTAAAATGTTCAAGTGCAACTTATGAACCTTACCCTCTCTCTTAAACTCTCTTCTCTAGAAACAATCACTTTTAAGAGTTTGGTGTACGTCCTTCTATTTTTCATACATCTATATGCACATATCCTCTTTTAAAAATTTCTATATAAAATTGGTATCATGTTGGAAGGTAAGTCCGCAGGGACAAAGATTTTTTTCTGCTATGTTTGCTGCCGAATCTCCAGTGTTTACAATAGTGTCTGGCACATAGTAGTTAGTCAGTAACTATTTGTGGAATGAATAAATGAACACTATACATATTGTTTGGGGACTGGCCTCTTGATTCATCTACTTGCTCATCTCCTATGATCTTTACTTCCATTCTTCTTAAACTACTTACTCTCTTGACCCTGAAATTCTCTGACCCTGAAACACACCCTGAAACTTTCCTACCTTTTTTTTTTTTTTTTTGAGGAAGATTAGCCCTCAGCTAACTGCTGCCAATCCTCCTCTTTTTGCTGAGGAAGACTGGCCTTGAGCTAACTTCCATGCCCATCTTCCTCTACTTTATACGTGGGCCACCTACCACAGCATGGCTTTTGCCAAGCGGTGCCATGTCCTCACCCAGGGTCCGAACCAGCAAACGCTGGGCCACCAAGAAGCAGAACGTGCAAACTTAACCACTGCGCCACTGGGCCAGCCCCACTCTGAGCTTTAAAATGCAGACTTCCTGGTTTCTGACTAGTCTTCTTTTTTTAAAACAAATTTTTGAGATATAATTTACATGCCACAAAATTCACACATTTTAAGTGTCGCAATTCAGTGATTTTTAATAAATTTACTGAGTTGGGCATCTATCACTCTAATTCAGTTTTAGAACTTTTTCATGGCTGCAGTAAGTCCTTTATGTCTGGTTTTTGTTGTCTTTTTAATTCTGTCCCTGAGTTACTCCCACTCTACCTGTTTTTAGGCTTCAAACTCCTTGGCCCCACTACTACTACCCCATTTTGTAGCCTCCTCCTACAATTAATTTATTTCCTTTCCATCTTATATTCTGTATCTTCTCAACTCCTTTGCCTGCCAGGTGAAGACGTCAATTCGGGATTAATCTATTTGTTTGCTTTCTCTCTGCTAAAGTCTGGTTTCTGGTTATGCAGGATACCACAAAAAAGCACTGTAAATTCGTGGTCTTCAACTTCACCTGGGCTCTGCCCTGCCTTCTATTTTTCTCTTATTAATTCTCTCCTAACCGTTTTCCACACTCTTTACTCAAATGTAAAGCTCCTTCTGAGGCTTTGTCTCCTACTTCATGGAGAAAATAGAACCCATCAGTCTCGAACAGTGGTTGTCAATGTGTGGACTGGGGACTCCTGAAACCCTTTCAGGGGATATGCATTGTCAAAATTATTTTCATAATAGTACTAAGATATGATTCACCTTCTTCACTGTGTTCGCTGTTGCTGGGTAAAACTGCTGGCACCTTGGCCCAAGTCAAGTTACAATGGTTTGCCTCTCTCACAGACATCTTCTGAAAAATGAACAAAGTGGGCCTGTCACTTCAAAGAAGAAAACTCATAGTATTTGTTGCCAATGATAAAATTTGAGCTTTTAAGCAAACATTAAAAGTTTGGAAAACTTTATTGCTACTGTGAACTTAAAACCTTTCTAGTACTTAAAGATCTTTCTGATGAGATAGGTGATAGTATTAACAAATGATTTTTTTTTATATTGTTTAATGAAGTGTATCAACATTTAGAATATCTGTATAACTTAGTGGACCCATATTTTCCAAATGACCAGTGCATGATGTTAGAAAATCATGTATGGGTAAAATTATTCAAAGTATAAGACAGACCAATAGATTTTAATGTAATGGTACAAAAAGTTCATGGATCCGGTTTCAAATTCCACATTGTTGCGAACCTCTGAGAAACTACCACTCTGTTGCGTTTCCATGTAGTATCAAAGAAGAAGCTCACCATTTATCTGAAAGTGCTATTCAATTACTCTTCCTTTTTCCAGCCACATATCTGTGTGAAGCTGGATTTTCTTCATATGCTTCAACCAAAACAATATATCACAACAGACTGAGTAGAAGCAGATGTGAGAATCCAGCTGTCTTCTATTAAACAGATTTGCAAACACATAAACCAGTTTCTCTTTTTTCACTAAATTGTTTTTGTTTTGGAAAATATAGTTATTTTTTATAAAACAAGGTTATTTGTGTTAACATATAATGGGTTTATTATTATTTTAAAATTAGTAAATAAGTTTCTTAAAAATTTCTCAGTTTTAACTTCTAATATGGTAAATATCAATGTGTATGAACAACATAAACAAAAGCTCTTTGGCACACTCAGTTATTTTTAAGAGTGAAAAAATTTCCTTGGACCAGAAGGTTTGAAAACACTGGAATATTTTCTCTTAATTTTCTGTCAAAGATCCTTAAACTCTATTAACATTCATTTTCTCCTTTTTGCTGCCTATTACAGTGAAAGATTTTCCCTCTCACCTCCAAAGCTCAAGATCTACTCTCTTTGACCTTTTTTTCCGTTTATCAGTTATCCCCATCTCCCTTTCCACACCGTTTAGATTTTAATAAGACTCTGTTAATTTTACACACATGCATTCATACTCATAGCTCTTCCCCCAGAAGGATTTATCTGTACTTTGTGTATCCAATTTCTTATCTCCCATTCACTCATTAATACTCCGCTATGGCTTCTACCCCAACCATTCCACTAAAATTGCCTTCACTAATGACCTCCATGTTAAATCCAGTTAACACCTTTTTGTCCTTACCTTTTGACCTCGTCTCAATGCTTACTGTGCCTTAAAATAATCCCAAATATTGGTTTCTTTGCTATAAACTTCCTCTGGCTTTCCCCATACCCATCTGATCATTCATATTTATGCCAGTTTGTTGGTTCCTCTTTTAACATCTGTGGTTGTTCCCTGGGGTTCCGTCTCAGGCTTTCATCTCTTCTCTCTGTATTTCTCCTCCCTCTGTAGCCTTAACTACTCCCATGGTTTGGTTTGGTTTTTGTTGATTTTTATGCATTTGACTTCCAAGTGTGTATCAGTAGCCTAACTATCCCTCCAAAGCTCTTGATCAGTATAGGTATCAAACCATCTACTGGATAAATAGAATAGCACCATAGTTAAGAGTGAAGATTCACCAGTCAAAGAAAATTTGGTTGGAATTTTAGCTCTTCCACTTTATATCCATGTGATTTTGGACAACTTTTTAATCTCTCTAACACTCAGTTTCTCTATTTATAAAATGGGGATGATAGTACCATGGGTTTTTAGTGAGGATTACTTGAGATTAAGCATTTAAAGCACCTAACAGAGTGTTCAGTATGTAGTGCTCAAAAACGTTAGCTGCGTCTGCTGTGTTAATAAAATTATTCTTATTCTCATCTTCATTATCATTTATTTCTGATATTTTCAGAGAATATATGAAATACCCCACTATACCTAAAGCCCAGTATGTCTAAAATTGAGTTTATCCTTATTCCCTCTCCAAAAAGAAAGTCTCCAAATAAACCTGTGTTCTTTTAGTCCTTTCTATTTCAGTAAATGCAGCACCCCAACTAGCTGCTTAAGCAAAAAATCTAGGCATTACCCTCCACTCCTATTCTATACACCTTCCATGTCTAGTTAGTCATTAAGGTCTGACCATTTTATTCCTTACATGCTTCCTGAATCAACACATTTCTGTGATCCTTGTCAAAGTCACCATCATCTTAGTTTTTCCACAGTAGCCTTCTCACTCCTCACTCCCTAGCTCTAGTCTTGTGCATTCGCTAGCTAACCTGCTCACTTCACTTTCCTACTCTTCACTTCACAGGCAAATTCCACTACCTCTTCACGTGTCTTAATGGGCTCTGCATGACCTGATTTCTCGTTACCTCTCTAGCCTCTCTCACCAACCACAGCCTCTGTCACTAGGCCTCCCTCAGTCAATGGTTTCAGTTCCTGAATAAGCCATGTTTTCTCTTGACCTTTATGTGTGCAATTTTATTTGCATGAAATACTCTTCCTCTCTTCAGAGAAAAAGTATCTCCAGTTCATCGTTTGGTCTCCTGCTTAGCGACTTCTCTTCAAGAAAGTTTTGTAGACACTCCCTCTGCACCTCTGTCTGATTACTGTTCCTTCTAGATGTTCATATACTTGCCCTGCATGGCACTTACACTATTTATAATTGCCTATTGTTTGTATTCCCCATCATGAAGAAAAAACAATTCGGAAGAAAAATACTACAATAGTAACATCCCTGAGTGGTGGATTGAGTCATATTTCCTTTTTTAAGAATTTTTGTATAATCTTTTGAAAACTTTTTCTGCATTTTTAAAAGGAAAACTCATATTTCAAAAACTTTTTGACATTTTGGTTTTTTAATGTAGTTTGTCTTAAATTGGTTTTAAAAGTCAAAATATTCTTCATCCAAGAAGTTTTTTGTCATTTTCTTTCAGAGTACACGGCTTTCTTTAAAACTTGATTTAAACTTTTAATTTCTAACAAAATACAAACTTCCAGTAAAGTTGAAATGAAAAATTTGTGTGCTAGTATAATGTATTTTATTCTCTATATTAGTATAATCATTATTTCACTATATTTTAGGAAACATAATTTTATGACATAACTTTTTTTTTCTGATTTAGGATATGTGAACTTTTGCAAAGTGGAGCCATAATGAATAGATATTACCAGCCTCATGAAGCGCATATTCCCTACCTCCTACAGCTCTTCATTGACTACAATCTGTATGGAATGAATTTAATTAATCTGGCTGCTGTCAAGTTCCGAAAAGCAAGAAGGAAAAGTAAGGTTAATTTCGCAAGTTCAAATTAAAGCTTTGAAACAAGTGTTATGCAATTGATGATTTATAGAATAATACGTATTTAGAAAATAAGTGCCGAGTGGATAAAGAATAAAAAGAAATATGCAAAGTGGTATTAGAGTTTATCAGGAAAAGAATCTCAAAAGAAAATGTTTTGGTTAACAGTTTTATTGAGATATAATTCACGTATCATGCAATTCACTCATTTAAAATGGACAATCCAGGGAGGGACCTGCCCAGTGGTGCAGCCATTAAGTTTGCACGTTCTGCTTCAGCAGCCCCGGGTTTGTCGGTTCAGATCCCGGGTGCGGACATGGCACCACTCAGCAAGCCATGCTGTCGCAGGTGTCCCACATATAAAGTAGAGGAAGATGGGCACAGTTGTTAGCTCAGGGCCAGTCTTCCTCAGCAAAAAGAGGAAGCTTGGCAGTAGATGTTAGCTCAGGGCTAATCTTCCTCAAAAAAAAAAAAAAAAGGACAATTCAGTGGTTTTTAATATGTTCACAGAGTTGTGCAACCATCACCACAGTCAAATTTAGAACATTTTTAGCACCTTTATAAGAAACCCCATAGTCTTTAGCAGTCACTCCCATCTTCCCATGTCTCCCACCCCTTAGCAATCATGAATCTACTTTGTCTCTGTAGGTTTGCCCATTCTGCTCATCTCCTATAAATGGAATCATATGGGGTTTTTTTCACTTAGCCTAGTCTTTTAAAGGTTCATCCTGATGTTGTAGCATGTATGAATATTTTGTTCCTTTCTATCGGCCAAAGAATATTCTGTTCTATGGCTGCACTGCACTTTATGGATTCATCAATTGGTAGACATTTTGAGTTTCCCCCGTTTTGCTATTATGAATAATGCTGCTGTGAACATTCATGTACAAGTATTTGTGTAGCCATGTGTTTTCATTTCTCTTGGGCACACACCTAGGAATAGAGTATCTGGCTCAAATGGTCTAGCATCTTTAGCCTTTTATTCTCATTGGATTCCATCTCCTCTACTTAATACAAAATCAATCCAACATTTTGCTCCACTTCTACTGTTCTTTCTGTTAAAATGTTTTTCTTTTCCTTCACTGCCAAACTTCTTGAACCAGAGGTTAGCATTTTTTGTCTTGTAGTTCACCAGCCCTTTTTTTCTTTTTGGTATAACTCCTTTCATTTCTTCTGTCATATCCAAACTGTACTCTGAAAAGTAACCAAGGAGGACTTTTTTTTCCATGAATAGTGGGCTAGGTTATTAGGATCAACCTTCCTACTAAAAACAATTTAAAGGCTAGATATGAATTTTGTTTTTAATCTTAAATGTATCAAAGAGATTATAAAACAAAAAAGAAGTACTGGCTGACAGAGGGAGTAGAGTGCTGAAAGCACTCTTTGCCCTGAGGAGTTTGCTAATCCTGGAAAATTTAGAACCTCCATTGAGACAGCCTTACTAGGTGAGGGAGACAGAAACAAAAGCCTGGGGCCTGCTGGACAGGTTAGAACCCTGCACAGAGTAAGGTAGGGTCTCAAATAGATATGCCCTTAAGTTGAGCACCAACTAGGAAGTGCAACAACCTTTGAGACATTTCAGCCCAGTTTGAATCCCCTGGGACTAAAAGAGCTTCCCAAATCTAGAATTTGATCTGAGGTGGTGCTGCTCTAGTAGTACATTCAGATATGGCAGAGGCAAATGCAGATCCTCTCTAGAGGGAATTATCTTTATCTTAGGTCTCAAATTCTTCCTCAGAGTAAAATTTCAAGTATAATATGTTTAGCACACAATTTAGAACATACCAGTCACACGAGAAGACTGTCTCCATGAGCAAAACCTAACATGCACACATGCTCACATACACACATCCCAGACCTACAAAGAATTCAGATATTGAAATTATTAGATGTGATTTGAAAAACTGTAATTCAGAATCTTTATTAAATGTGATGCTATTTGCAATGCTCTAATGTATAATGTTATATTCACTTACAGTTGTATTTGTCTTGTCTCTCCAACATGCTAATAATATCCTTATGTGAAACAACTTAGATGCAATAGTTCTTTTAAAAAGAGATTGTTTTGTAGTGACAACTTATATTAAATAATTACATTTTCATTTAAATCCACAAAGATTGAAGCATTATGACCAGCATGAGTCTGCTTTTAAGTAGACCAAAATAATTCATTTGTTCGTAACTAATTCTACTAGATAATACTAACTTCAGGTTTAGATGACAACTTATGGTTTACTAAATGCTAGTTTTTCTCATCTTCTCAAAATCTTAGAGTACTATAAAATTTTTAAAATACACCAAATTGTGTGAATAAATAGATGTCCCTTGGTCCTTAGGATCCCCAAAAGAGAATCATCTAATGAAGGATGAGATAGGCTGTCTGCCCAGTATCTTCCCTTTTTCTCCATAAAGAGACTAACAAATAAAGGAAGGAAGAGGGAAGATATAAGGAAAGTAAGAGAGAGAGAACCATCCGCTGCTTAACCTTTTTCCATACAGAGTTTGTTTCCCCTCAATCTTTTATTTCTTACCTAGGAGATCCTCCTCCCTCGCCCCCCCGCCGCCAATGTAGGGATTTTCAAGAGTAAAGGTTTAAGGACTCACATTATTCAATTTCAAGAGTTACTAAACCTACAGCAATCAAAACAGGCTGGTGTTGGCAAAAGGGTAGACGCATAGACTGATGGAACAGAACAGAGCCGAGAAATAGACCCACACAATATAGTCAACTTAGTTTTTGACAAAGGTACAGTGGTAATTCAGTGGAGAAAAGATAGTCTTTTCAACAAATAGTTCTGGAATCATTGGAATCCAGAATCTATATGTCAGAAAATAAAAGAGCACAGACACATACTTCACACCTTATATAAAAATTAACTCAAAATGGGTCATAGACCTAAATGAAATATAAAACATCAGACTTCTAGAAGAAAACAAAGGAAAAATCTGCTTGACTTGGATTTGGCAATAAGGTTTTAAATACAACACAAAAAGCATGATCTATGAAGGGAGAAATTGATAAGTTGATTTTGTCAAAATTAAAAACTTTTGCTCTGTGAAAAATACTATTAAGAAAATGAAAAGATAGGTCACAGACTTGGAGAAAATATTTTCAAATTACATATCTGATAAAGTTCTTGTATCTGGAATATATAAAGACGTCTTAAAACTGAACAATAAGAAAGCAAACAATGCAATTAAAAAAGGTCAAAAGACCTGAACCGGCACTGGCCCGGTGGCACAGTAGTTAAGTTTGTGTGCTGCACTTTGGTGGCCCCGGGTTTGGACATTCAGATCCTGGGTGCAGACCTATGCACCACTTATCAAGCCATGCTGTGACAGATGTCCCACATATAAAATAGAGGAAGATGGGCACAGATGTTAGCTCAGGGCCAATCTTCCTCAGTGAAAAGAGGAGGACTGGCAACAGATGTTAGCTCAGGGCTAATCTTCCTCACCAAAAGAAAAAAAGACCTGAACAAGACTCTTCAGTGAAAAAGATGTAAGGATAGCAAACACACAAAAAGATATTTCTCAGCATTATATATCATTAGGAAAATGCAAATTAAAACCACAAAGAGCTACCACTACACACCTATTAGAATGGCTAAAATCCAAAAGAACTAGCAATAAGACAGACTGGTAAGGATGTGGAACAGCAGCACCTCTCATTCGTTGCTGGGAGGAATGTGAAATAGTGTAGTCGCTTTGGAAGACAGTTTGGCGGTTTCTCATAATGTTACAGATTTATTGTGTGGCCCAGTGATTGCACTCCTAGGCATTTACCAAAGTGATTTAAAACACTTGTCCACCCAAAAACCTGTATGCAAATGTTTATAGTGGCTTTTTTTGTAATTACTAAGAATCTAAAGTAACCAAGATGTCCACTCAACAGGACAGTGGAGAATACTGATGTATCCATACAATGGAATACTGTTTATCAATAAAAAGCATCAAGGTATTGATTCACACATCAATGAATCTTTGATGCATTTTACTAAGTGAAGGAAGCCAGACCCAAAAGGCTACAAATTGTACACTTTCATTCGTATAACATTCTGAAAAAGGCAAACTATAGAGATGGAAAACGTATTAGTGGTTTCCAGGATGTGGAGAAGAGGGGAGTGTTGACCACGAAGCAAACGTACAGAGGAACTTTTAGAGTGCAGGAATTATTCTGTACAGTACTGACACGGTGGTGTGACGCTGCATTCGTCAAACCCATAAAACTGTCCCTTACCCAACTATTGAAGGTTAACATCCCCAGTGATGTCATGTGGATATCATGTGCGCCTTCATATGTGATCAGAAGAACACTTCACCTCTGTGGTATTCTTTCCAAAAACCCATAACCACAATCTAATCACGAGAAAAACATCAAACAAACCCAGACTGGGGGCTATTCTACAGGTTACCTGACCAGTACTCACAACCTCGTCAAGGTCATGAAAAACAAAGACTGAGAAATAGACTGGTGGAGACTAGGGAGACATAACTAAAGGCAATGTGATGCCCTAGATGAGGTCCTGAAACAGAAAGCAGACAGTGGTGGGAAAACTGGTAAAATTCAAATACAGTGTGTAGTTTAGTTTACTTAATTCTAATGTACCAGTGTCAGTTTCTTTGTTTTGACAAGTATACCATGGTAATATAAAATCTTAACAGTAGGGGAGACCTGGTAAGCAGTATATCAAAACTGTCTATACTATCCTTGCAACTTTTCTGTAAATTTAATATTATTCCAAAATAAAAAGGTTATTGCAAAAAATTAGAATAACAGGTTGGTTATCAATGTCACATATGGCTGAGAGTTCAAGAAATATTGAAGAATGGAAAAGGTTCTAGAGTATGTACAGGAGGTATTTATAGAAAAAGGAGGTAATTTTCACAAAAGTTTGTTTCCATAGGTGAGAAAGCATGAGAACACTTTGAATTAGCAGAAACATTAGGACATTTATTTTAGTTATAAAAGTTAGTTGAGTATTAGAATGGTAATTAGAAGGGTTTTTTTTTAATAGGGAAGATTTTTATGATTTGAAGGCAGAAATATATAAAATTTAGTTGGTTAAAAGCAGAGAAATTGCAAATATGATGAAATAAAATTTTTATCTCTATTATATTAAATAGCCCTCAGGTTTTTGTTTTGTTTTGTATAAGATGAAAGGTTATGCTGAAATCTTGGAAGAAACAGGTGAATCATGTTTTTGTATTTTGTCATGTTACCTAGGATACATTACGGTTAAACTGACAGTAAACAATTTATGGTAAATTAATATATATAGTTTTTATATATGCATAACAACATTTTTGTCTTATAAGACAAGTTAATGTAGTACATAACATTATCTTACTTTTTTTTTTTTTTTAAAGATTTTATTATTTCCTTTTTCTCCCCAAAGCCCCCCGGTACATAGTTGTATATTCTTCGTTGTGGGTTCTTCTAGTTGTGGCATGTGGGACGCTGCCTCAGCGTGGTCTGATGAGCAGTGCCATGTCCGCGCCCAGGATTCGAACCAACAAAACACTGGGCTGCCGGCAGCGGAGCGCGCGAACTTAACCACTCGGCCACGGGGCCAGCCCCAACATTATCTTACTTTTGAAAGTGGAGTAAAATCAAAAGTGAAAAAGATTTTGAAATTTTAATATTATATATGCATATGCAATTTTGTCTCAGTGTTCAATTATATAATACGTTGTCAAATAAAATGGAAATGGTGCTACTTACTATAGTTGTTAAGGTGAAGTATAGAAGTACTTAAATAGAGTAAATATTTTGAACAGCACAGAGGCACTTTATATTACATTTTTTAACATCCACAGTTGAAAAGAAATTTCATGTTTATATATGTATATTTAAATTGGAGAGTTTACATGTTCTTTAGGGAAATATGTTAAAACAATACATACAGTGTAGGTAAAATGTGAATTTTTATAATGTGATAGATAGTTTTGAATCAGTACACTTGTGTAGATTCTTAATTCATATGAATTTATTAGAAAATAATATTTATGTTGTAATTTACAACTTGCAAAGTATTTTTTTTAAATGCCCTAGCTACATAACAGCAAAATCTTTAAAAACTTCTGAAAGTGTGTAGAATCAGTTACATATGTTTTGCTGAAATAGTAATACCTGGTCTCAGCCTAATTACACCATTTTGTGATCAAGCTAACCAAGTAAGAAAATCAAAGTATTAAATTTAGCTGGAGAGCATTGTAAATTTAATGTCTTTCTTTTTTTATTTTTTATTTTTACTTTTTATTAAGATTGTGATAGTTTACAACCTTGTGAAATTTCAATTGCATATTATTGTTTTTCAGTCATGTTGCAGGTGCACCCCTTCACCCTTTGTGCCCACTCCCCCCTTCCCCTGGTAACCACTAATCTGTTCTCTTTGTCTACATGTTTAACTTCCACATATGAGTGGAGTCTTACAGAGATTGTCTTTCTCTATCTGGCTTATTTCACTTAACATAATACCCTCAAGGTCCATCCATGTTGTTGTGCATGGGGCACTTTTATCCTTTTTTATGCCTAAGTAGTATTCCATTTATGCCTAAGTAGATTCCATATCTTCTTTATCCAGTCATCAGTTGATGGGCATTTAGGTTGCTTCCACATCTTGGCTATTGTAAATAATGCTGCAGTGACCATAGGGGTGCATGGGACTTTTGGAATTGCTGATTTCAAGTTCTTCGGATAGATACCCAGTAGTGGGGTGGCTGGGTCGTATAGTATTTCTATTTTTAATTTTTTAAGAAATCTCTATACTGTTTTCCATGGTGGCTGCACCAGTTTGCATTCCCACCAGCAGTGTATAGGGTTCCTTTTTCTCCACAACCTCTCCAACATTTCTTACTTTTTGTTTTGGTTATTTTTGCCCTTCTAATGGGTGTAAAGTGATATCTTAGTGTAGTTTTGATTTGCATTTCCCTGATGATCGATGATGATGAGCATCTTTTCATGTGCCTATTGGCCATCCGTATATCTTCTTTGGAGAAATGTCTGTTCATGTCCCCTGCCCATTTTTTGATCGGGTTGTTTGATTTTTTGTTGTTGAGTTGTGTGAGTTCTTTATATATTATGGAGATTAACCCTTTGTTGGATATATGACTTGCAAATATTTTTTCTCAATTTTGGTGGATTGTTTTTTTGCTTCAGTCCTGTCTTCCTTTGCCTTGAAGAAGCTCTTTAGTCTGATGAAGTCCCATTTGTTTATTCTTTCGATTGTTTCCCTTTTGTGAGAAGACATGGTGTCCGAAAAGATCCTTTTGATACTGATGTCAAAGAATGTACTGCCTATATTTTCTTCTAGAAGCGTTATGGTTTCAGGTCTTACCTTTAGGTCTTTGATCCATTTTGAGTTTATTTTTGTGAATGGTGAAAAAGAATGGTCAATTTTCATTCTTTTACATGTGGCTGTCCAGTTTTCCCAGCACCATTTGTTGAAGACACTTTCTTTTCTCCATTGTATGCCCTCAGCTCCTTTGTTGAAGATTAGCTGTCTATAGATGTGTGGTTTTATTTCTGGGCTTTCAATTCTGTTCCATTGATCTGTGCATCTGTTTTTGTACCATTACCATGCTGTTTTGATTACTGTAGCTTTGTAGTATGTTTTGTAGTCAGGGATTTTAATATCTTTCTTAATGTTAAGATTCTTTCTGTGCCACTCACTCAGGCTTTTTCTTATGTGAAGATTTAAATTCCCACAAGAGATCACGGAAAAGTTGCTAAAATTTAGAGAGTATTTCCAAAGCATGACCCCAGGACTCAGTTTCTGAAACTGGGACAACTAAGCAAACATGTGTTGTACCTTCTTCAGTACCAGTAGTATTGTACTAATGGTCATTATATTTGCTTTTGCCCCAGGTTTCCACTCACTGTTACTGCCATTACTTTTGGAATGCATTGTGTATTTTTTGTTGTTCAGGGATTAGTATATTAAAGTATGTTTTATTTTTATCTGGAATCTGCTTCCCACTAGAATTTATTTGAGACCCATACAGGATATCCTAGGAATTTAGATTAAACTCTACAAAAATTCTTAATTCTTCTTTTTTTTAAAAAATGAGATTTTAAACATACCTGCCACAATGGTACATTTAGATGTATCATAATTTTATTCTAGTATGAAAGTATTGTAGTCATTTCTCTCTCATATTCATATATTGCAAATACTTTTTTCCCCTCTTCGTTTGGAACCATTACTCTCAACTGTGCATATGTATTCTTACCTGTGTGTGAATTTTAGGACACAATTTTAGGGACTAGACATATAGGTCATATATTATTTTACTTAAAGGGTAGTTATATGCAAGTTAAAAGTAGAACTTCTCCACTTCTACCTTTCTGTTCCTAGGTAATCCATTGCATCCAACTGGATCTTGCAAGGATCGGCTACCAGGAAATTCTCTTACTGGTACTTTATTTCGGTGGGAAGAAAATGAAATACCAAGGTTAGTTGATGTTGTAGAGGAAAAGAAAACTTATTCACGTGTATCCTACTGTATTCATAAATCAGTGGTTACCATAATTTAATTTTAACCTTATATTTGTTTTTTTAATCTGTAAGTTTATCAAAAAAGCAAGTCTCAACATTAGTATGTTAGATGGATTCATAGATTTTAGAAACAGACCATGAAAATATACCTGATTATTACCTAATTAATAAAAGGAATCTGGTTGTAAATGTTTATACGTCTCTCCAACATCCATCTTCATCTTGCATTCTAAATTGATATCCTATAACTTGCCAGGTAAAAATCACATAATGAAATAATTTAAAACCTAAATAGCAAATACTTTTAATAAAAATAACCCCTCAAATTTCTAAATATTAAGTATTTATGGAAAAAAGTGGTTTGACATACTATGTATGAATAATATCATTTGTGATTTCTTGTGACTATTTTATAAATTATCAATAATAGCTTTATCTGCATAGAACTCAGAGGGAGTTCTGTTTTATACTACAAAGTATTGCCCAAACTTTCTTGATCCTTTTATTGAGCAGTTGGGTATTGGCAGGGTGGTTATGGTTTTCCGCTCTTCACTACACGTCCCCTGATGCTTTTTAAAACAGCAGATATTTTTAATGAAGAATGCAAGGTGGAAAAAATGTTTAAATGACTTTATTTTTTATTTCATGATAAGAAAATGTGAATTTATTAATTGAAGATAAACTATCGTAAAAATATTTGTTTAGAGCTTAATTTATGTAGCTTAAGATCGTAATATGTAGCTGACAAAATTTCCGTATTATAGAATTACTTGGGCTTTTTAATGCCTAAAATCAAGAAAGAATCTCATTAAATAATAATAGAAATACATTGTTTTATGACCGGAATATCATACCAGAATGAGACTTCGAAAACTTCAAAGTGACATGGACAGTTAGTGACTTGCCTTACCTCTTGGTTTAGCTCAACAAATATCAGGACTTTTTGATAAACACACACACACATGCGCTTACACATACACATGTACTTCTTGGTTCCTTTGGAGATAAGCAGAATTGTTTTTATAATCTTGTTGAAATGGTATTAAGTTTAGAGAAGAGTGTTATTTACCACATGAGATTCAAGTTCCAATTTGTCCAGAGCAGAGTGACCAACAAGCTACTTGCTGTCTCAGTTTTATGCCTGTGATGCAGTCCCTCTCTCTCTCTAAAATTGGAGCAAATCAGCTTGACCCAAGGATTTTACCTACTGGCTAGATCCCCCTTGGTTTTCAAAGTTCTACATTTACTAAACTGTTTTTTGCACGATCAATTAAAATCAAAGTTTATTTGTATTTGAAGCCCTTTTGAACAAACATCTTTTTGGTTAGATCATAAAACTAGTAAAGCCCCACTGGTTAGGAGTAAGTGTGGGGAAACCCTCTGTATTATAATGAAAAGCTCAAATTTTAGAATGTTTTTAAGGAGCCTATTTTATTACTTTTTTTTTAACAATTTAAAGATTTTATTTTTTTCCTTTTTCTCCCCAAAGCCCCCCAGTACATAGTTGTATATTCTTCGTTGTGGGTCCATCTAGTTGTGGCATGTGGGACGCTGCCTCAGCATGGTTTGATGAGCAGTGCCATGTCCGCGCCCAGTACTCAAAGCAAGGAAACACTGGGCCACCTGCAGCGGAGCACGTGAACTTAACCACTCGGCCACGGGGCCAGCCCCGCTATTTTGTTACTTTTAAGAGTTGGCAAATTATAAACACAGATATGAGTAGGCAAACTGGTGAAATTAGACAAGGTATTCGGAATTAGAATTTATAATAAATGTAGGATAGTTACATATTTTTGTCTCAGATTACCCCATAAATTTGTATTCTGGGGATGCTTATATTGTATTCAACATGAAAGTCCATAATTTCATCAAGTACAAATAACAATGTAAAAAAATTTTGCCATAAATCAGTACTCTGATATTTTATTAGTCTCATTTCTATGCCAGTGCTAGCACGTTCTTCTGGGTACCTTTTTTTTTTCTCTTAACAAAGAAATGTTTTTTATCCCTTCATAAACATTATTACAAGGGCCATAACAAATAGAGAGCAACAAACTTGTAATAAGATGAGAGTGCTGAGTAAGCAGTTCTCCTACTTATTTGCTAGCTCATTGTAAATTACCACATGTCACGAACATTCAGGATCATTTGCTGGAGTGTTGAATCCACAAAGTAGAGTCTACTGCATTAATCTCAACCCTGGTTGTCCATCAGAATGATCTGAAGAGATTTTTAAAGTTATAGATGTCTGAACTTCCCCCTCAGTGTTTCTAATTAGTAGGTCTGTGGTGTTAAGCTATGACCAGAAATGTTCAGGGAGGCCCAATTGTCTAATTGCCATTGTGTTACTTATCTACTTTTCATGACTAAAATGAATGGTCTACATGTATTTGCTGACTCAAATTTTTTATTCATGCTTTTTCTATATGCTGGAAACAGGTCATTAATTCTGAAAACTACTTCCTTTCCCTAGGAACATCTTCTATTCAGAATGTCTGAAGTAGTTTTGTAATAAGAGCTGGAGATAGTTGTAAATTTCTACTATAAGATTGCATTATTTGATGTTACTGTTTCCCTCCTTTGTCACCAATGTGCTACTTCTGGACAATTTACCCTTGAAATTTACAATATAATTCTTCCAAAAATTGTGGAACTTTTTAGTATAAGGACAAAGCAAAACCATGTGTGTTTTGTGTTTCTCTGTATACATGTATGTTTATTTAAATTGTAAGATTTCTGTGGTTTAACAAGTTAATAATTTCTAATGTTCCATCAAAATTTTCTTAGGGATAGACAATGGAAAATAAGGTTTAGCTAATATGTTTCTCTTAAAATAAAAATGTTAATGAAATCTGCCATCACCCACTTCCTAGTAAAAGTTCTCTCCTTTTCATTTGGCGCCCATATGGGTAGGAGATCTAAATTGTAGAATGAGTAAACTGAGATCCACATTAGACATTGTATGTTCATTCTGTCAAGCAGGGACAGTTATATGGTGTCTTCCTAATCTTTTTTGTGGCTCTGATGAAAAACAAAAATGCTTTTGAGTCAGCATTAGTGGGAACAACCCTCTGTAATTCTCATAAAAAATTAATGACCTCATGCTGTCACCACATCTCCTAGCTGTCACTCCACTGTTGAACCTATGTGGTTGCTCAGTTCTGTCATTAGGGAGAACTTTAAAGCTTTCCCCAGCTCAGCAGTAGTTGAGGGCAGGGAGAACAGTGTCATTTGCCTACTTTTTCAGTATGCTCACCTACCCTCGTCTCTTGTTGCATATTCTCTTCTCATTTTTTTTTAAACCATCTATGACTGCTGAGAAAGCTGCCTCGGGGCAAATGATTGCATATGGGTATGGTTTTGATGCATCCCTCTATCGTCCCTCTGTTATCTTATCCCATTTTGCCCTGGATATGACTCACGTGCTAAAATGTTATATTTCTTATATAGAAAATGTCATGAACCAAAATATGTAAAATTTGCTGCAAAAGGATCTCAATAGACTGTCAATATAATAGGTTTTGTATTTTTCTCCGTTTTTCATTTCTTTATGTGTACACACACAGTATCAATTATGTCACGAATAACTGTGAATTAATATAATATCACTGGCTTTTCTGATTATCACCTAAACATGAAAAATTGTATAAGTAAGAAAAATCTTCAGAAAATTTGCTCTTACATAATTAGTGTGTTTTTTGATATCTTTTTAATACAGCTCATTAATACTGGAAGGTGTTGAACCTCAGAGTACATGTGAATTAGAAGTGGATGCTGTAGCTGCTGATATCTTAAATCGGCTGGACATTGAAGGTAATACACAATTATTCTTAATGTAAGTTTTTATTTATAAAAATTAATGACCTAAGTAGAGTGGAGAAAGTAGGGAAGAAAACATTACTAGGGAAGTAAGATGTTATAGGAGGATGCAAGATGTCATGTAGATTGCTTCTCTATCTCTGATGAGATACTCATTTTTTTTTAGTTTCCATTTTCATTCATATGAGTATGTTTTCATAGACATGAACCTAAAGTAAGTGTGACACTAAATAAATTAGCCATTATAAACGAGTTTAATATAGTCTGCCTTTTAATATTTTTATATTCAGGTTTTATGCCAGGGAGGGGACCCTTAGGTCTATTGGCTATCATCAAATGTTTGAATCTTATTCACCTGCTGGGTTTTGGGGAACCAATAGGAAGAAAACTAAAAGAGGAGTAGCATAATAAATGTAGGTTGGGATAGTTTGTCTGTTTTATTACACAAAATAAGTAGTTATTTTTCTTAAAAGTCAGTATTTAAAAAGTTTGGATTTCTTTTTTTAAGCAAGTATTTTTCACTTTGACCTTTGTAGTAGTGAAGTGTTGTTGTGATTACAGCTCAAATTGGTGGAAACCCTGGTCTACAGGCCATCTGGGAAGATGAAAAGCAACGGCGAAGAAACAGAAATGAAACTTCTCAAATTAGCCAACCCGAATCACAAGGTATGAACCTAATAGGACTGGTTTATTTTTTTTAACTAGGTATTTTAATGGAAAAGTTTAAGCCATTAATTTACCTTGACATTCGATTTTACTTTTTGAATTACCTTTAAATTTCCTATATTTTTTCTTATTGTCGTTGCTCTGAACTGTAATTTTTACCTCCCAAGTGTCACTCATTGTCTCTCTCCCGGTAAGAAATAGACGTGTTCATTGTCCTCGGTTTTCACCATACCTTGTCCTCTTGCCCCACCTATTTGCTCCTTTTTCATTCTCTAGTATATTCTAGTCTTCTCTATTTCCAAATGAACTGTAGAATACTCACAGAGATGATGAATCCCAACTTAGAAACACTGTATTTAGTTCATTAAGCTTTGAAAATGTAACCCATGAAATACTGCCCCCAAATTGTTTTCTTGGAGATGTTATATAAACTCTCACTTTGATCATCTTGTACAGCTCTGAAGGGAAATATTCATTTTATTTATTATTAAACCCTGCTACATTCACAAAGAATTTGAGGGGGCTCAAATAAATGCCATGGATACAACAAAATTTTAAAAATAAAGGTAAAAGAATAAAAGACGTAATTCAAAAGGCAAATGTATTTGAAATACAGTAGTAAGCCTGAAGTCCAATTAAAATTTTTTAATAAAATTTGAAGTCAAATTAAAGTTTTTATTATAGTGTTTGGACACTAAAAATGCCTTGAGAAATTTCTAATGCTTTTTATACCTTTTAAAATAGGAATACTGTATTTTATAAAGGGAAAATATTATATTTTATAAAGGGAAAACTGCTAGGTTCAGGGCATATGATACATTTATAGGAAGAGAACAGTGTTTTTCTGCTCTGGATTTAAGTCTAATTATAGAACTTAATCTTGAACTGACTTTATGTGCTTAATTTTATAGCTTTAGTAACAACCATTTCTTTTTTGTTTGATTTTTATAATAGGACTGCTTTTGGGTGGTGTTCTGTGTGTCAAGAAAAGGATAGGAAATTGCTACCATTTTAAAAGCTACTCTAGGAGAAAGGGAAAATGTTTCTTTCATTTGCTATCTACATTTTTTAATGCACTTTTACAATTCAAAGATCGCAGGTTTGTGCCAGCAACAGAAAATGAAAAAAAATTTCAGAAGAGACTTCAGGAAATTCTCAAACAGAATGATTTCTCTGTGTAAGTGGTTATTTATTACAGATCTCAGAACTAATTTTATTGCTTTGTTGTCTAGTTTGTTATAAAGGTTATGTTTTAATTAAGCAGAACATTATCAGGATCTGTGGACTACAGTGACGGATCCCAGGAGTTCTCTGCTGAGCTAACATTGCACCCTGAGGTTCTGTCTCCTGAAATTCTGCAGTGTACGCCAGCTAATATGGTAGAAGTCCATAAAGACACAGAGTTGAGCAAAGGTGAGGTTTCCTTTTCAAGTATACGGAAAATACCCTAACAGACATCCATATATCTAGCACTGAGACATTAGTATGTGGTTAAGTTGGCTAAGTTTTTTTCCCCCCTAAGAAATAAACATCATAAATATGGCAAAAACCTCTCTCCTATTCCTCTAACTTTTCTTCATCTCTAGAGCTAAGCATTGTTCTGAAGTTAGTGCAAACTGTTACCATGTGTGATTTTATATTTTCTTATATATGTATGTCCACAATATATACTATTATTTTAGAGTTTAAATTTTACATAAATGGTGTTCTATTTGGCATACATTAAGCAACTTGCTTTTTTTCATTCAACATGTTTTTAACAACTGAATTAAGATATAATTTACATGAGGGAAAATTCACTCATTTTAAGTATATATGCAGTGATTTATAGTAAATTTACAGAGTTGTGCAAACATCTGCATAATTCAATTTTAGAACATTTCCTTCACCTCCAAAAGGTTCCTTGTGTCCATTTGCAGTCACACCTGTTCCCACCTCCAGCCCCAAATAACCACTAATCTACTTTCTTGTCTCTCAAGATTTGCCTTCTCTGGATATGTCATATAAATGAAATCATACAATATGTGATCTTTTGTGTCTTGCTTCTTTCACTTAGCATAATCTTCTCAGGTTCATCCATATTGTAGTGTCTATCAGTATTTCATTTCTTTTTATTGCCGAATAGTATTGCATTGTATGGATGTACCATATTTTGTTAATTCATTTATCAGTTGATGGATATTTGGGTCGTTTTTTACTTTTTGGCTCTTAAGAATAATGCTGCTTATGAACATTTGTATACAAGTCTTTGTGTGGATACATATTTTCATTTCTCTTGAGTGTATACCAAGGAGTGAAGTTGCTCAGTCATTTGGTAAATTTGTGTTTAATTTTTTAATAAACTGCCAAACTGTTTTCCAAAGTGATTGCACTGTTTAACATTCCCACCAGCAATATGTGAGAGTCCCAGTGACCCCACATCCTTACTAACCTTGTTATTATCTGTCTTCTTTATATATCCGTCCTAGTGTGTGTGAAATGGCATCTCATTATGGTTTTAATTATTTCCCTTATTACTAATGATGTTGAGTATCTTTTATGTCAACATTATGACTTTGAAATCTATCTTGTTCATAATGTTTCTAGGTCATTCATTTTAACTGCTGATTAGTGTTCCTTTGTACGACTAAACAGATTTATCTGTTTCTCTGCAACTATTAGATGGTTTTCACTTTTGCACTGTTATTAACAGTGTTATATCTGTCACCTTGTGGCTCTGTGCAAGAGTTTCTCTACAGAAGACATATGGAAGTGTAATTTGCCAGGTTTTAGGGTATGTGTATTGTACTCTACCTAGATCGCATGACAGGGTTTCTGTAATGCAATTAGCTTATACATGATTGCTAAATGAGAGAATAATGAAAGGTTTATCCAGAAGTCACATTGTTCTTTCCAGAGTTTTTCTAGGCAGGGGCAGCCAGGTTAGCAGGAGTAGAATTACAGTCTTCAGCAGGAAAGGAAAAGCTGTCTTTTCACTGCTGTATTGGCAGTAGGGGCTCTTTTGACTGTGTGAAACAGCAACTAAAAATGAGCACCTACACCAGGGCTTCCTCCCTCCTTAAGATTTGCATCCCAGCATTGCACAATCTCTGACTCGTGGCACGTTGCACATCTCCTGAGCTCACCTTAATGGCAGCCCACTGGCTCAGAGCTCTACTTTCATTTGCTTTGTCTAAGTATCTACCAGCCACATCTCTGATCAAAATGCACCCAACATTTCCATACTATTATTTTCCCTGCATTTTTAGTAGCCTTTATAACTGCCTCCAGCCACACTGAGCTGTCTGCCTGACTGATCAGAGTTACCTCCTGGGGTACCAATTACTGATTTTGTCAATGCTCTAATTACAAAGTTGCATAAGTTTTGCCTTAACCTTTTTGTTCTCCTACAAACCCTTTTATTTTCAGTGCTCAGTTTTTCAGATTTTGAAGTATTTTAATAATAAAAATATCATATTGTATTAGTAATGCCAGTATTAAAGAATTGCCCAGTAAAATAATCTACCTAAGTTTATATTCCCACAATTTATTAGACCTTATATTTCTCTATTTCCCTACATCCTCAACAACATTTGATAGTGCCAGGTGTAAAACTTTTTGCCATTATGATTCAAAACCTGGTTTACAAGTCCTTCCCTACCCTGAGGTAATGAAAGTTTTCATTCTTAAGGCTTATGTGTGCTTACACTTTGGTTTTTCACATTTAGGTCTTCAATTCATCTGAAATTTTACTTGTATATATAGTAAGGATCTAATTGTAATAAATAGCTGCTTGTTCCAACATAGTTGGGTTTTTTCCCATGAATTCTCCCACTTCAGTCATGTTCCCCTGTGTTAATATCATGCTGTTGTAATTACTGTTGCTTTATAAGTAGAAGGGGCAGATCTTCCCTTATTTGGCTTCAAAATTGTCTTGTCTATTTGATCTTTAAAAAAAGTTCCCCCATATTAATTTTAGGATCAGATTGTTTTGTTTCTGGGAAGAACCCTGTTGAGATTTTATTGGGAATTCATTGAATTTATAGACCAATTTAGGAACATTTTTAATCTTTTTTGAAGAAGAAGAAGAAGAAGATTAGCCCTGAGCTAACTGCTGCCAATCCTCCTCTTTTCGCTGAGGAAGACTGGCCTTGAGCTAACATCCATGCCCATCTTCCTCTACTTTATATATGGGTGCCTACCACAGCATGGCGTGCCAAGCGGTGCCATGTCTGCACCGGGGATCCGAAGTGGCAAACCCCGGGCCACCGAAGCAGAACATGGGCACTTAACCACTGCGCCACTGGGCCGGCCCCCCGAACATTTTTAATCTTTATACCAAATAGTTTCATCAGTGAACATGATATATTTCTCATTTTATTTGGTCTTCTTTCATATATTTCAATAAAGTTTTGCAATTTTCTTTGTAAAATTATTTTATATCTTTTGTAATATATACTCCAGGTGCTTTATAATTGTTACAGTTTTAAGTTTTATTTTTAAAAAATTACGTCATCTTATTGCTGATATTTAGGAACTTCACTGACCTTTGTATACCAGTCTTATATCCAGCAATGTTTATGAGTGCCAGTGGTTTCTATGTCTTTTCCGTTGGAGTTTTTGTGTGTAGAGTTGTCTTCTACAAATAACAGCTTTATTGCTTCTCTTCCCATTGTCATATTTTTTTTTCAAATGTTTTAATCACTGCTTAGGGACTCAAAGATAATGTTAAGTAGAAATGATAATAGTCTTTTTCCTGGCTTTAAAAGGAATGCCTCCATATTTCATCAATTATGATATTTACTATAGGATATTGGTAGATAAACTTTAATCAGATTAAGTAATATCTCTTCCATTTCTTGGTTACCAAGAAGTTTGGAGTTTTACTTTTTTAATCATGAATGAATATTAAAGTTTACCCAAATATTCTTTTCTGAATTTATTGACATAATAACAATTTTTCTCTTTTATTCTGTTAATGTAGTAATGTTAAAATAATTTTTATTTTCTAATGTTTAACTGTGCACTCCTGAAATAAACTCTTCTTTGTCACAGTGTGGTGTGTTGTTTCAAGCATTGCTATATCTACTTTGCTAATATTTTATTTATAGAGTTTTAACTTTTTTTTTTTTAAATAATTGAGAAAGATCCATACTTTGCCTCATTAAATGAGTTGTGGGGCTTTCCCTCTTTTTCAACTCTCTTTTCAAGAATTTTTGTTAGGTTGATGTAATCTGTTTCTTGGAGATTTGATAGACCTAGTATGTAAAACCATCCAGACTTAGTGTAGTTTTTTGTGGGTAGGTTTGGTGTTGGGGGCAGGAGGAAAAGGGGATCAATTTTAAACCTCAAATTCAACTTCCACAGTTGTTATAGATCTACTCAAGCTTTCTATTTCTCTTTGAACTGGGTTTTGTATCATATTTTTCCTATGAAATTAGTCATTTTATCTGGTTTTTCCATGTTTTTAGTATAAAGCTATTCATAGTATTAGTTTAACATCTCTCTTTTTCCTTTGGCACTTCCCCTTTTATTTGTAACATTATTTATTTATGCCTTTTTTCTATTTTGTTTTGATCATTCCTGCCAGTCGTCTGTTTTATTATTAGTTTCAGAGAACCACCTTTTGTTTTTACTGATCCTCTCAATTGTCTTTTGTTTTGGGATTAGCTATTTTCATAGTTCTCTGTTTGTTCTCTTGTTTTGATTAAATACTCTTTATTAACCCAGTTAGGTCATAGGATGTTTAAAAATATTTCTTCCTGAAGCTTTTAACTCTCTTTTAAAAACTGTTGAAAACATTAAGTCTGAATACTAGAAACAGAAAAATAGAACTGTTTTCCAGTTAGCTTTCTTACAACTGCCTGCCATTTTTGCTCTAAAGTCTTATTTTCCCTACTACTATTTGCTTTGTATTCTCTATCTCACCCTTTGACTAGATTTTAATAGGAGATTATTTTATTTTTGTTCTTAAAATTATTTAATCTCTCTGTACATTAGACCTTCATAAAAATAACGTCGAAAGATTTAAATATAAATATATTTTTCTTTGGTGAGGAAGATTGGCCCAGAGCTAACATCTGTTGCCAGTCTCCCTCTTTTTGCTTGAAGAAGGTTGTCAGTAAGCTAACGTCTGTGGCAGTCTTCCTCTATTTTGTGTGTGGGACACCACCACAGCTTGGTTTGATGAGTGATATGTAGGTCTACACCTGGGATCTGAACCTGCGAACCCCAGGCCACTAAGCAGAGGGTGCAAACTTAACCACTACACCACCAGGCCAGCCCCGAAAGACATGTGTTTAGATCATGAGTTGAAAGTTTTCTGAGAAATATAAAATTAAAGTAAAATGAATTTATTTGTAATTTTTAAACCATAGAGAATAAAGAATTTTATTATTCAAATAAGACAGTTTGTCTTTTCTTTTCCCTTTGTATATTTTAATGTGCAATGATTTTTATCCGAGTAATATACCTATTTGTACAAACTAGGTCGGATTGAAGAGGCTAAAGAGATTGCAGATTTTTAGTGATTCACAGATTCAGGAGTTTTTTTTTTAATTACTCCATGTGACTGGCTAGATATTCCTGTGGTTTTTATTAAATTTTATTATGTTTGTATTTTACATATATCACCAGCAGTTCAAAATTTTAAATAGGTTTACACTGTAATGCTCCCTATTTACACAAATTCTAAACTATAAATTTTAGAGTTAGGCCATTGCTTTAATGTTTTTGTATTCTTTGTCATCTTAAGGTCACACTAGACACAAAGTGGAAGAAGCTCTTATTAATGAAGAAGCAATTTTGAACCTTATGGAAAATAGTCAGACTTTTCAGCCTTTGGCTCAAAGACTGAGTGAGTCACCAGTTTTCTGTAAGTAACAGTTCTACCATAAATTTTCAGTATTTTAAATCAACAAAAGTACGTATGTGAGGGGTATTTTTTTTCTTTGATTTGAAGAGGTCAGTGTTGCATATTCAATAAATCCTTGCTCTAGTTAGTATAAAAGTGAAACCTCAAATTAAATGAAGTAGCTTTCTTTTTTGTTTTCTCCACAGCTTTTTCTAGAAATTAATTAAAGGAAAATAATTCCGTTTGTTTTTTAACTTCACTTTGGTTGGAAGAACACCATATTGCTTTAGGGGGAACATGTGCTTATTTTGAATTAAAATTCTCTAAAATTAAGTACATAGTAAAATACCATAAATGATTCTTTCTCGGTGAGTGTCAGAAATTTCCCTGGACAATTCTTTCAAGCCATTAATTTTTGGCTACTGTAGAACATGACAGTTATTTCTGAGTGTCCTTGCATCTCCCTAAAGGCATTTTCATTAGCGTCATAAGCCGTTTGCTAGATTTCATTTCAATAATTTAGTCTAAATTACTGATATCTTTTTCACAAATTTTTTAAAAATTTCATTGCAGAAAGTGAAATATTGAACTTCATGCCTCTTGTTTTGCTTGGTATAGTGATTTTATGTTTCTTTCCTTGCTCACTTTCTATTTTTTCATATTGTATCAAATGAGGTATAGCATCAAATGTGATCCTAGTTTCTCTCTGTTAACTACATTTTCATTTGAATGGAATACAAATTGGCTGACTAGGGACATTACCAAAATTATTGTACACAAATTCAAGAACATTTTCGACAGGAGTAAGAAAAATTGTTTTTCAATGAATGGCATATGCAGAAAGAAATGACCCAAAGACCACGTTTAAAAATTAATTTGAAGTTTATAATCTAAAATGTTCTGTTTCTCCATCTGAATGAATGAACAAATAAATAAATTTATATAGACTTAAATTACATTCTAGTTATAAAAAACAAACAGTGAAAACAGAGGAACATAGAGAAAATTAAAGAATTGACAAAGAGAAGGGAGAGAGGCATATCCTTATTTCATTACATTAGGCAAATATCATATATCTTGAGCAGATATAATTCCACCTGGCCTAAGCAGATATAATTCCACCTGGCCTAAGGTTGCAAAAATGCAATCTCAATGTTAGTCAAAGAGCTGAGAGTCAAATATCTATAATTCATTTGCTAATGTTAATCTTTTTAAAGTGTGAAGCGGGAAAAATAAACTGCAATTCTAGGTTTAAGAAATGCATTTTTTCCAAAATGGCTCTTATAAGCAAATATCTTCATTTTTGCTTTATATTTGGCAGCACGATTGAACCAATTTCTCTAATGTCAACAAAGAAAACCTGAAACTTGATATTTTAGTAAATGGTGAATACGTTATCTAATTTTACAGAAAAAAAGTTTGTGTACTAGATTAGAGCAAACCTCCATCTTTCTGGTCTTTTTTTTGTTTTAGTATATGATTCACATACTATAAAATTCACCTTCTAATGTGTACATTTCAGTGATTTTTAGCATATTCATGGAGTTATGCAATCATTACCACTATTTAGTTCCAGGACATTTGTATCACCCCAAAAAGAAACCCCATTACCCATTAGCAATCACTCCCTGTTCTTCCGTCTTCTCAGCCCCTGGCAACTACTAATCTCTTTCTTTTTTGCTGGATTTACCTATTTTTGGCATTTCATATAAATGGAATCATATATCTTTTTGTTTCTGACTTCTTTCACTTAACATGATGTTTTCACAGTTCATCCATGTTGTAGCATGGATCAGTACTTCATTGCTTTTTAATGCTGAATAATATTCCATCGTATGGATATAACTTACGTCGTTTATGTATTCTTCAGTTGATGGAAATCTGGGTTGTTTTCACTTTTTTGGCTATTATGAATAATGCTGTGATTATTCCTGTATAGGTTTTTGTTTGGATATATATTTTCAGTTCTCTTGGGTATGTACCTCGGAGTGGAATTGCTGGGTCATATAGTAACTCTATGTTTAACATTTTGAATAACTGCCAAACTTTTTTCCAAAGTGGCTGCACCATTTTACAATCTGACCAGCAATGTATGAGGGCTCCAGTTTCTTTACATCCTTGTCAACATTTGCTATTATCTGTCTTTGATTTTAGCATCCCTACTGTATGAGATACAATCGTATCTCATTGTGGTCTTCAAGGTTTTTTAAGTAATTTTATTAACCACTTTTAAAGCTCTCTTGTGTTTTTCAGCAACAATTTTCCTTTGACCATCCTTTGAGCTGAGTAAAGCTTATATGAGGGATGAGGTGTTTACATGTATTGTTTTTAAGTCACTTTCTTTTTATTTTTTTTTTTGAGGAAGATTAGCCCTGAGCTAACTGCTGCC
The DNA here is from genome assembly GCF_021613505.1 of Equus quagga. Classification (NCBI taxonomy): domain Eukaryota; kingdom Metazoa; phylum Chordata; class Mammalia; order Perissodactyla; family Equidae; genus Equus; species Equus quagga. The sequence continues at coordinate 23,022,164 of NC_060277.1, forward strand.
AATCCTCCCTCCTCTTTTTGCTGAGGAAGACTGGCCTTGAGCTAACATCCATGCCCATCTTCCTCTACTTTATATATGGGACACCTACCACAGCATGGCTTGCCAAGCAGTGCCATGTCCGCACCCAGGATCCAAACCAGCGAACCCTGGGCCACCGAAGCAGAACGTGCACACTTAACTGTTGCACCACCAGGCCGGCCCCTAAGTCACTTTCTTATCATTTTCATATATTTATTGCATATTTTATATTTATTTTGAACACTTGTGACCATATTTGGTTTAGTTAAGTTTGCAGTTAGAGCTTGAGCAGCTTGTTAAAATGTAAGTTCCTGGGCCCTACCTCAGAAATTGTGTTTCGGGAGATATGGAGTGAGGTCTGGGGATGTTCTTTTTTATAAGGACAGAAAATCATTCTAATGCAGATGTTCCAAGGATCATACTGTGATGGAGGAGCTTTGTCAGCGTCTTTGCACCAGCTGTATTCTTTCAGCATGTGCCAGTATCTATGATTTTGTTGTTATTTTATAATTATCTGAATTGTTGAATTATTTAGAAAACTTAAGTTATTTGTTGGTGATGCTTCACTTGTTTTGTAGTGGACAGTAGTCCTGATGAGGCTCTGGTACGTCTTCTTGCTGGTTTGGAAAATGATGGATATCAGGGAGAAAGAAATAGGATGCCGTCACAATGTCACTCCTTTGGAAACACTAAAAATCTCCAAAATAGTGATGATGAAGAAAATGAACCACAGATTGAAAAAGAAGAAATGGAGCTTAGTCTGGTGATGTCTCAGAGATGGGACAGCAATATTGAAGAACATTGTGCCAAAAAGAGGTAACGTTTGAGTTATTTCAGTTGGTTTAATAACATGCTTTAGTAATTATCACAGTTCTTCTTTAATCAGAAATTATTTCTTACTATTATGCATAACATAAAATGTTATAAATTTACTTTTAAATCCCTTTTAAGTAGTGCTTTGTCTTTCACGTGGTGTAATTTCATATTCCAAGAAAAATAAAATTTTGCTACATTAAAAAAATAAGCTTAACTTTTATTTACTTTTTTCCCAGTTTTATTGAGATATAATTGACTTTTATCACTATATGAGTTTCAGGTGTACAGCATAAAAGTTGACTTACATATATTGTGAAATGATTACCACAGTAAGTTTAGTTAACGTCCATCACCTCATGTAGACACAATAAAAAGAAATGGGGAAAAAATTGGGGGAGAGAAGAAAAAAAATTTTCTCCTTGTAACAAGAACTCTTCTCTTAAGATCTTTCCTATAGGGGCCGGCCCGGTGGCCAACTGGTTAAGTTGGTGCACTCCGCTTCAGCAGCCCAGGGTTTCCCTGGTTCAGATCCTGGGCATGGACCTAGCACCACTCATCAGGCCATGCTGAGGTGGTGTCCCACATAGCACAACCAGAAGGACCTACAGCTAGAATATACAACTATGTACTGGGGGGCTTTGGGGAAAAGAAGAAGGAGGAAAAAAAGAACTTTCCTATATATCATATTAGCAGTGGTAACTGTAGTCATCATATTGTACATTATCTCCCTAGTACTTACTTATCTTATAACTGAAAGTTTGTACCTTTTTACCACCTTCCTCCAATTCCTCCTTCCCCCATAAACCTAATGTTTAGAAATCATCCATTTATCTATGCAGTATTAATATGTGTGAGTAATAAATGGGGCAAAATAGAAGTGCCTCCTTATCCCAGAACTTGGGGAAAAAGAATGCCCTCTGAGTGTTAAACTGTGAAGGGTTGGGGCAACAACTTTAGTCAGCTTTGAAGACAAGGATGGCTTCTAGTCTGATTAGACTGAAAGAATTCAATATTAAAAATAAATAAATAAAAGAGTCCCAGAAGCAGACACTGGTATTCTGGTTCATTTCTCAAGGTAAATGAATAAGATGGCACTGTGGTTTTATATCACTCTCTTGTTACCTTGATTGGTTTGAGTCTGCCCCTCAGCTGTATGCTCTATGTATAGAAGAAATTAGGCCTCTGAGCCCAAAACACTGAGTATGCCTCTCCTTTAAACTTCCGTAGGCAGTACTAAAATTTTTTCTTTTTTTTTAAAGATTTTATTATTTCCTTTTTCTCTCCAAAGCCCCCCGGTACATAGTTGTATATTCTTCGTTGTGGGTTCTTCTAGTTGTGGCATGTGGGACGCTGCCTCAGCGTGGTCTGATGAGCAGTGCCATGTCCGCGCCCAGGATTCGAACCAACGAAACACTGGGCTGCCTGCAGCAGAGCGCGTGGACTTAACCACTCGGCCACGGGGCCAGCCCCGGCAGTACTAAAATTTTTGAAGTTTATGTTTGAAATTTTCACCCCTAAAGCCATTATCGAAAGGTGAAAGAAGTTAATCCATAAATTATATTTATACATATTACATGTTTACATATATATTAAATAGATATGTAATATTTCTCTAGTTTCTCAGCACTACCTAATATAAAAAATAAAATTTCTGATCCCTTCTCCTGTTATGTGTGTATATATCAAAATCTTCTCTTCTATATTTTCACAGAATGCTTCTACAAAGAATTTCATTTTCATTCCATGAGTAGGAAATTCCAGAACTGCAAAATATTATTTCATGCTTTCTTCCTAGTTTCACATACTCACTCCCCTTTGCTGTCACAGTGATAAATCATTCAGAGACTCAGCTCCTTGACCTTTGAAGACCTAATTTTACCTGGTCCAGACAGAATCACTGTTTGATTTCCTGATAGATTTGACCCTCAGCCATGTCATAGAATGCCTTTTGCTGATATTTCCTACTCTATTAAAAAAAGAAGTGAAGTAAAGACATAAAACTTCTTTGTAGCTATTCTATAAATTGTTTTGTCAGGTTTTTTTGTATAAACTTTATAAATCTTTTCATGACATCATATCCTGTTGGGAAATGCCTCAACCACGTCAGCCTCATTTGGAACATAGGCAATCCTTAATGACAGTGCTATAAAATCGTTTTGTTCTTCTTTCTCTGTTCCTTAGTTCTGTAATAACACCACTTTCCTCCCAACTTGTGAAAATTTGCAACTTCAGTGTTATATGTGGCTTGCCCTCCTTTACACCCCTATCTGTTTGTTGTTAAGCGCTGTCAGTCAACTTGTCACCGTAGCCTCTGTTCCATCCTTCTATCGCCCTCCTTCCCAAGGTAGTATCCTAGTTTAGGCCTTCATTACCATTTACCTGGAATACTGTGATTCACATTTTAACTGATCTCCTTGCTTCCCGTCCTACTCTCTATCATAGGGGTGATAATTATGATTGTTAAATAAACACTTTGTGGGCATTTAGAAAGGGAAGCAGAGAATATCAGGACCCTTTGTGAGTTCAAATCAGGCTCTACTATCTTTATATCCTTTTTAAATACTTAGGGGAATGCAATCATTGTATTGAGTCTTAATTTCAGCCAGGCATTTAAGAAAGTTTACATAATATCCTTGTGGATAAGGAGAATACGTTGCAGTAGTGACCAATTAGGTGGGTTCACAAAGAGCTTACTAATTTTGCACTCAAAAACCACTTAAATGGTTGCTATGTGCCAAGTATCATGCTAGATTGGATTGAGATGGTCACAAATATTGGAGATTGGTACCTCATTGGATAGCAATATAGATTCAAAAACATCTTGAAACAAAATAGGTGGCGCCTAATAAAGCGTAGAGTCATATGTTCATGTTCAATCGGTCAGCTTCACAAATATAGACTTGTTAGATCTTCAGTTCATTCTGGACTTAACAACGTCTCTGGAAAAGCCATGGATTTTGCTTTGTTCAGAGCACAATAGGGCCGGCCCGGCGGCTCAGAGGTTAAGTTCACACGTTCCACTTCGGGGGCCTGGGGTTTGCTGGTTCGGATCCCGGGTGGGAACATGGCACTGCTTGGCAAGCCATGCTGTGGTAGGCATCCCACATATAAAGTAGAAGAAGATGGGCACAGAAGTTAGCTCAGGGCCAGTCTTCCTTAGCAAAAAGTGGAGGATTGGCAGCAGATGTTAGGTCAGGGCTAATCTTCCTCAAAAAAAAAAAAAAGAGGCACAATAAGTCTGTAGTGTTGTATGGTTGCCAAAATAGTTTAATTATTGGCTACCAATTGTTTCTGGGGTGAGATTTATTATTCTAACAGGTTTTGGATTTTATTAATAAATAATTATAGTATTTATTTCATATATTTAAGTCTTGCTGTAATAAATTGGATTACTTCTTTTGTATTTTGGCAAAGTTGTTGGTTATTTGATGTTTCTATTTGAATGATCTTGTGGCATTTCACTTTTTCTTATTTCAATTTATTTTCCTTTCTTCATTGTTGTTTCATTGTTTTATTTTGGTATTGTCCCTTTGCTTTTTCCTTCAAGGTATCATTAGCATTTCTTCTACAGTTTCTTAGATTATACCTTGTTTAGCTATTTATACTTTTATATCTCTGTTAAGTGAGTACATATTCAAATGTATAAAATTCTTATAAAGCCACTATCTACTTTTTACCAGTGGTGTCAGCCTGTTTAAAATAATAAGTGTGCACCCAGCCCTGATGGCCTAGTGGTTAAAGTTCGGTGCTCTCACCGCTTCAGTGGCCCAGTTTTGCTTCCAGGTCATAGAGCTACACCACCTGTCTGTTGCCATGCTGTGGCAGCGGCTCACACAGAAGAACTAGAAGGGCTTACAACTAGGATATACAACTATGCACTGGGGCTTTGGGGAGGGGGGAAAAAATGGCATGGTATATCCCATGATTAATTAATGCTTGTGTGTTCATTGACTGGGCCAACTCTTTGAAAACTATGACCAGTTTAACCTTGGGAAAACAAATCTAAACATTTCATAAATGTTTATTAGAAAGAGATTGAATGATAGAAGTATAGTGTCTAGAAAAGGAGTCATTTAGTTCTGTGCTTGTATATTGGATGTTATATTCTGCCCTGAGTACCATATTTTAAAAATACTGAGAAAGTAAAGGAAGAAAGAAGAAGAAAACTAGAAGGATCTGTAATACTATCACTTTTAAACAACAGTAGAAAGAATAGATAACATTTGCTCTGCTTGGAGAGGAATTATGAGATGAATGATAAATGCCTTCAAATATTTTAAAAGTTATCATGTGGAAAATGGCATAGGCCTGCCACATATGACTACACAGGACCAAAGCAGGAATAATGTATAGAAGTTGGAAAGAAAGATTTTTGTGCAATATAGGAAGAAAATTACTAGCAATTAGACCCATTAACAACGGCAAAGATTACTGTGTGAGACAGCAAGCCCCTTATGCAGAGAGTGTAAAAGCAGAGCGCTTGTGTTGAGTCTATTAAAAATAAAGTTTTTGCATTGGGCAGAACGTTGGACTAGATGACCTCTAATAATTCTTTCAGCTTTTAAGAGAGTGATTTTAGGACAAATTGTGATTTGAGAAAGTCTTAATGGAGAAACTGTTCCATGTATAATAAAGTGTATGTTCAAATTTTCGAGGCAAGAGAAAGAAAAAATTAGGTATAGATAGAAAATACGTTTGCCTATCCAGATAGATGGGAAGGTATCAAGCTAGGATCTAATGAAAAATTTAAATTGAGATGAAACTTAAAGAGAGGATCCATCTGGACTTCACAGTCCATCTGAATTCCTCAGTATAACCCTGCTTTATAGCCACTGCTGGGACTGATTCAACACTATTCCTACTTCCCAGCCCCTCTCTGGTCACTGTTATTTCTCTTTCAGCCCTGACCTGAATACCCCCAACCTACCCTTTTGTTTGTTTTTTCCAATTCATAATGTATTGATTGTGTATTTATGGGGGCTTCTTAAAATACACCAGGATATACTACCTTTTTAGAAATTACTAGACTCTCAACCAAGCTGTAATATGTGTATGTGTACTGATAGGATGAAGGGGAGGATATAAAGAAGAACATGATTAGATGTGGTAATCCAGGGTATTGTGGAGCTTTGAAGACAGGAATGATGGTGTCTTCTGGCTCACATAAAAGGGATTATCAAGTCTATTTACGACAGCAGCTTTTTGTAGGACATGATACAAAATGTAGCATGATAAAGCAAAGCCAATCTGCTTTTCTTTTTAAATTTGTAATTCTCAAGGTTTTTTAATTGTTTTATTGTTCCAGCATCGAATTAAGCAAATTGTATACTTTTTTCCTAATAATCGTACTCACTAGTGAATCTTAATATTCTCTAGATCACCGTGCAGAAATACCCATAGAAGTTCAACCGAAGAAGATGATTCATCTTCAGATGAAGAAATGGAATGGAGTAATAACAATTTGCTTCTAGGCAATCTTTCTATACCTCAGTTAGATGGAACTGCAGATGAAAATAGTGGTAAGTAAACTAATATGCTGTGAGCATTTCATTATTGAGGGGCTAAAAATATATTTTAAGACCATAATCACACTTCCTATATAATTGACTAAGTGAGGCCATAACAATATTGTTGTGTTGTGTCCTTCTCCAGGATTTTTTCTTTTGAAAGAATGTAGATCTAAGAGGATAACATTTGTTAATCACTGACTTAAAGCTTCATAAACTTTAATCAGTTTATCATGTTAATATTTAAGAAGCATAAGAAACTGTAAGAAGTATATGTAGCTTATCTGAAGTGATAAAGAAGCATATTATTTTTTGAAAACTTTTTAAGGTGACAGTATTTTTCCCTTACTTCCCCTAGAGGCACTGAATATTAAAATAATCTATTTCTGATCAAAGGAATATGTGTTTAAAATAACGACTAATAATCAAACATAACTAACTCTTGACTATTTAGATTGAGTTATTTTCCTAGTGATAGCCGTGACCTTTTTGTTGAGATAACCATTTTAAACACACAAACTTAATGTCATATAATTTCTTTCATGGCGATGTTGTCATGGTTGGGAAAATATTCAAAAAATTAAAAGAGTGGAAGTGAAATAAATTCTTTTTTCCCCCATTTCAGACAATCCATTGAACAACGAAAATTCTAGAACCCACTCTTCTGTGATTGCAACAAGCAAGCTATCAGTAAAACCTTCCATCTTTCATAAAGATGCTGCTACTTTAGAACCCCCATCTTCTGCTAAGATTACCTTTCAGTGTAAACACACAAGTGCCCTTTCTTCCCATGTTCTGAACAAGGAAGATTTAATTGAAGACCTTTCACAGCCAAACAACACAGAAGAAGATCTAGATCGTTCAGTTGCTTCTTTTACAAATGAAAGCACTTACTCTATGAAATACCCTGGATCTCTAAGCAGTACTGTCCACTCAGAAAACTCTCATAAAGAAAGTAGTAAGAAAGATATCGTTCAGGTATCTTCCTGTGAAAGTAGTATTTTTGATTATGAAGAAGAGATTCCATCTGTTACAAGACAAGTACCAAGTAGAAAGTATACAAACATTAGAAAAATTGATAAGGATGCCCCTTTTATACATATGAACCGTCACACTTGCGAAAGTACATTGGGCAAAAATTCTTTCAACTTTTCTGACTTAAGTCATTCAAAAAATAAATTATCATCTGAAGGAAATGAAAAAGGAAACAGCACAGCTCTGAATAGTTTATTCCCTTCATCGTTAACTGAAAATTGTGAATTGCTGTCATGTTCAGGGGAGAACAGAACTATGGTGCAGTCTCTTGATAGCATTGCTGATGAAAGTGGACTGAATAAACTTAAAATTAGATATGAAGAATTTCAAGAACATAAAACAGAAAAGCCAAGCCTCAGCCAGCAAGCAGCACATTACATGTTTTTTCCCAGTGTTGTTCTTTCTAATTGTCTCAGTAGACCACAGAAACTCGCTCCTGTCACATATAAACTACAACCTGGCAATAAACAGTCCCGGTTAAAAATGAGTAAAAAGAAACTTGTAGGTCATCAAGAAACTTCTAGCAAAACTAGTGAGACTGGATCCACAAAAGATAATTGTATGCAAAATAATACTTGTAATAGTAATTCTGAGAAGGATAATGTATTGGCCAGTGATTTAATTAAAGTCACCCGTGGAGCTTTTGAAAATAAAACACCTACAGACAGTTTTGTAGACTGTCACTTTGGAGATGGAAGCTTAGAAACTGAGCAGTCCTTTGGATTGTATGGAAATAAATACACACTTAGAGCCAAACGCAAGGTAAATTATGAGACTGAAGATAGTGAGTCAAGTTTTGTAACACACAACTCAAAAGTTAGCCTACCTCATCCCATGGAAATTGGCGAAAGTTTAGATGGAACTCTCAAATCTCGAAAACGAAGAAAAATGTCTAAAAAGCTGCCTCCTGTCATCATAAAGTATATTATTATTAATAGATTTAGAGGGAGAAAAAATATGCTTGTGAAGCTAGGGAAAATAGACTCTAAAGAAAAACAAGTAATATTAACAGAGGAAAAAATGGAACTTTATAAAAAGCTTGCACCTTTGAAGGATTTTTGGCCAAAAGTTCCTGACTCCCCTGCAACCAAATATCCCATTTATCCACTAACACCAAAGAAAAGTCACAGAAGAAAATCAAAACATAAGTCTACTAAGAAAAAACCTGGTAAGCAACAAAGGACAAATAGTGAAAATGTTAAAAGAACTTTGTCTTTCAGGAAAAGACGGTCACATGCTATTCTTTCTCCTCCCTCACCATCTTATAATGCTGAAACCGAAGACTGTGACTTGAATTATAGTGATGTTATGTCTAAATTAGGTTTTCTTTCTGAGAGAAGCACAAGTCCCATAAATTCTTCTCCACCTCGCTGCTGGTCTCCCACAGATCCAAGAGCTGAAGAAATTATGGCTGCTGCAGATAAGGAAGCAATGCTTCTTAAGGGTCTTAACGCATATAATAGCAAGACTGTTAATTCCCGTATGGAAAAAAATAGTCGAGCAAGAACACAGGTTAAGAAATCAAAAACAAAGCTTGTTAATCCTTCTGTAGTTACTAAGAAAAGGAACAAACGAAATCAGACAAGTAAACTAGTAGGTGATGGAAAAAAGAAACCAAGAGCAAAACAGAAACAAAAAACAAATGAGAAAGGTACGTCAAGAAAGCACATAACACTTAAAGATGAAAAAAGAAAATCCCAGTCTGGTGCTGAAGTTAAGTTTGTGCTGAAACATCAGAATGTGTCTGAGACCTCAAATAGTTCTGGAGGCTCTCAACTACTTTTTAAACAGAAAGATGTGTCCCTAATGGGCTCTGCTATAGATCATCCCCTTTCTGCTCCCCTACCCACTGGAATTCGAGCACAACAGAATTTATCTGGCTGCTTTTCTTCTTTCTTAGAAAGCAAGAAGCCTGTGGATTTGCAAACATTCCCCAGTTCACGAGATGATTTGCATTCATCAGTTGTTTGTAGTTCTATGGGACCTGGAATCTCAAAAATTAATGTTCAAAGGTCTCATAATCAAAGTGCTATGTTTACTCTAAAGGAATCAACCTTGATTCAAAAAAACATATTTGACCTTTCCAACCATTTGTCTCAGGTAGCACAGAATACACAGATATCTTCGGGTATAATGTCTCCAAAGACAGAAGAGAATGCAAATACACAAAAAAACTGTTTGTCATCTATCGGAAAGTTAAATGACTATCATAATTCCCTAGAGTCAAAGCCAGATCAGACGTATGCCCCAAATTTTTCACAGTGCAAAGACAGTCAGCAGCAGATTGTGTGCATGGCAGAACAGTCAAAGCACAGTGAAACTTGTTCTCCAGGAAATGCAGCTTCAGAGGAAAGCCAAATGCCTAATAATTGCTTTGTAACTTCCTTAAAAAGTCCAATCAAACAAATAGCATGGGAGCAAAAACAAAGGGGCTTTATTTTAGGTGTGTCAAATTTTAAACCTGAAAGGGTAAAACAAAGGTCATTGTCAGAAGCAATTTCACAAACCAAAGCACTTTCTCAGTGTAAAAATCGAAATGTGTCAACACCTTCAGCGTTTGGTGAAGGACAGTCTGGGCTGGCAGTTCTAAAAGAACTGTTACAGAAAAGACAGCAGAAAGCACAAAATGCAAATACTATGCAAGACCCATTATCTACTAAACATCAACCAAACAAAAATATTTCTGGTTCCCTTGAGCATAACAAAACAATTAAACGAACACGATCGGTAACATCTCAAAGAAAACCTCGAACTCCCAGAAGTACAAAACCTAAAGAAAAAGTTCCCAAACTTCTTAAAGTAGACTCTCTTAATTTACAAAACTCTGGCCAGTTGGACAACTCCCTATCAGATGATAGTCCCATCTTTTTTTCAGATCCAGGTTTTGAAAGTTGTTACTCACTTGAAGATAGTTTGTCTCCTGAACATAATTATAATTTTGATATTAATACAATAGGTCAAACTGGATTTTGTAGCTTTTATTCTGGAAGTCAGTTTGTCCCAGCTGATCTGAATTTGCCTCAGAAGTTCCTAAGTGATGCCGTTCAGGATCTTTTCCCAGGACAAACTATAGAAAAAACTGAGTTTTTGAGTCATGATAACCAGAAGTGTGATGAAGACAAACACCATGCCTCAGACTCAACCTCATGGATTAGGTCCAGTACTCTAAGCCCTGAACTGTTTGAGAAATCCTCCATAGATAGCAATGAGAATCATTGCCACAACCAGTGGAAAAGTAGCTTTCGTCCTCTAACAACTCGGTCTAATTCCATCATGGATTCTTTCTGTGTCCAGCAGGCAGAGGACTGTCTAAATGAAAAATCCAGATTGAATAGGAGTTCAGTAAGCAAAGAAGTGTTTCTTAGCCTTTCTCAGCCTTGCAATTCAGACTGGATTCAAGGTCATACCAGAAAAGAAATAGGACAGGCTCTTGACTCAGTCAATACCTCTTTTACCACAATACTATCCTCACCTGATGGTGAACTTGTGGATGTAGCTTCTGAAGATTTAGAATTATATGTTTCAAGAAACAATGACATACTGACACCAACTCCTGATAGTTCACCAAGGTCTACCAGCTCTCCTTCACAATCTAAAAATGGCACTTTCACCCCTCGAACTGCTCACATTCTGAAACCACTTATGTCCCCACCAAGTAGGGAAGAAATTATGGCAACATTGTTGGATCATGACCTTTCGGAAACTGTTTACCAGGAACCTTTTTGCAGTAATCCTTCTGATGTACCAGAAAAGCCCAGGTAATCAGAATTATTTTTTCCCCTTGGGTCACTCTGAATAATTTTAGTGTATATAACAACATTTGGTACCTCACTGTTAGTTTTCTGGCTCTGATACTGTATTTGTAAGTATACAGTTGTAAAAACTATTCATAATTAGGGACTTACTAAGAAAAATTCACAGAGCCGGCCCTGTGCCCTAGTGGCTAAGTTTGGCGCACTCTGCTTCAGCAGCTCAAGTTTAATTCCTGGGCATGGGCCTATACCACTTGTCAGTGCCCATGCTGTGGCAGTGACCCACATACAAAATAGAGGAAGATTGGTACAGATGTTAACTCAGGGTGAATCTTCCTCAGGAAAAAAAAAATTCACAAACTACCTGGATGGTTACACATAGAGATATTTATTTAAATTGATGAGTGTTGGTCCTGGATCTACTATTATTTAACACTGTGTCAACATTAAGGATAAAAGATGCAGAGGCCTGTTGTGACATGCCAAATTAGAAGAGATGTCATAGTACTTTAAAAATATTATGATTATCATTTTAAAATGGTACTTATTTCTAAAATGGTAAACTTTTGTAATTTTTAAAAACTTCATTTTTTAAAAGTGTTTGAAACTGAGCATATGTATGTTTTAAGTACTCTTATGGTATATCTGTAAATGAAGATTATTTTAAATTGTTTCTATTATATGCCATCTTCTTTTCACGTTGCCACATCTTCAATCATATTATTGTTTGTACAGTTATTAGGGGTGCAAGATGGACTTCAGTTCCCCTTCTCTCTTCTTTCTTTTGATAAGCAGAGAGACAGATACACACACACACACACACACACACTCACAGCCAATAGCAAAATGGGAAAAATATCACAATACTGGTTTATTTGTAAACCAGTATTTAAGTAGGTATCCTGTACCACCTGCATCACCAAGGTAGAACATATCTGATAAGAGCTAAGTTGGGGGAACATGACTTAATTCAGGAGGTTAAAGTGGTGGTTCTTGGTCCTGCCCCATTTACGTAACTAGTTGCAAAGAGAGGCAGTTGATTTCAGCCATCTAGCCAGAAGCAGAGGAGGTTGGCTGGGACTGCTGAGGCAGACCCTGCTTAGTCTAAATGATGGGAGAGATATGAAAAACCAGCTAAGGCAAGAGGCCACAGTGCATGTATGTGCTGCCCTGTCAGAGCACCGTGTTCCTGACCCTAGTCTAAAGGACGCAGTGAATGCCTGGCTTTTACCCAGCAGATTGGTGATAATTCCCACAGGAGTCCATTTAAGAAAGGGGTGAGAGACAGTGATTAGAGATATAGAATAGAACTTCCTTCCTCTAAGGACTTGAAGTAAAAGACGGGAAATACCTCTCCCTTCCTACCATACAGTTTCACAGTTTTGTTTTGTTTTGCTTAGTTACCCACATGTGGTCTTTTAACCCAGATGGGACTGTTTCTCTTTATTTCACTGCCAGAATGCACGAATATCTGTTCCTTAGACATTAGTTTCTGTTATTTTGGGGCTTTGACTTTATCAATAGTGATTATATTTTTTAATCACACTTTTTTCTACCTCAGCCTTATACATCTTCTTAACTCTTAGTTAACTTACCATATGCTCATCATTAACTGTGTGTTGCTGTTAGTTGTTATCCAACTTTGACTCTTGTCCTGCAGCTGAAATAAAAAGACAATAGTCATTATTTTTAAAGAACAATTTTTTTATATAAAACTATGTATTCACTATAGAAAATTTAGGAACTATAAAAGAAGAAGAAATAAAAATCACACCATTTCTCTACCTAGTGATGATCACTATTAATATTTTAATGTGTTTTCTTAGTTTTTTTAGTGTACAGTTTTGTTTTATGAAATATTACTATAGTCACAGTATTGTATCCAGATTTATTCACTTCACATTATAAACACTGTAAACATTCTCTAAATTTATGAGTATCTTGAAAAATCATTTGAATGGCTGTATAGTATTCTCTCGTGTATGTCTTATTGAACAGAATGGTTGTTCCTGTTTTGCCACTCTAGATAATTATGTGACTAGTATCTTCTTCCCAAAGCATTTCTTGTATTTTGGAGTTTTCCCTTATAGCCCTAGAAGTAGATTTACTGAAATATTTAAGGCTCTTGATATATATATTATGACATGAGTTGTAACAGTTGCCATGCTGCTGACAATATTCAAGAAAACTGAATTTACCACACCTCACCAATCTTTGTTATTTTTTACTTCATTATCTCTGTGTCATTAATATTAGAGTTGGATATAGTCCATGACATATGTATTCATTTCCTTTAATAATTCTGCTTCTGATTTTTCATATACCTGGGAGATAGGTGCAGAGAAGGTGCTAGATGCTGGTTATGGAGTTAACTAGTAGGGGCCAAAATCTTTCCATGTAAAGGGGAAAAGAAACTGTGGTAACCCTAATGCTCCTCCTTCTACTCCAAATGAAAAAGCATAAATCCAGTTCATTGAGTTTTGTTTAGAGAATGACCAGGATGTTTGGGAAATCATACCCTAAGAGAAGTAATTGAAAAAACTCAGAAGTATCTTCTTTTTTATGAAAGAGATAGCATAAAGAAGAAAAGGTAGACTTATGTTGCTGCAGAAGGCAGAAATAGTACCAATGGATATATGTTAGAGAGAGAGGAGTTTAGGTTAGTATTTATAACTATTGGAAACTAAACCAGGCTGCCTCACATACACATACAACAGTAGCATTTAAGCTATGCATTCCGTGGGCTCTGCTAACTCCTGAGTTCTTATGTTAGTGTTAAACCTTGCCATGTAAAAGAGAGAAAGAATTGTAATTTACCTCAATTTTGTGTGATTTTTTTTAGTGTTTGAGGGAATTTGGGGGATACAAAGGTTTCTTTGAACTGGCTGACTTTGCTACACTGCTATAGATACTAGAGAATGTAGAAAGAGGCTGTCAATAAAGTCTAGCGATATGGTCTCTGATGATAAATTCTTCCATTGTTTTTATTCACATGTAGTGACAGTAGAAAGTTAAGATGAGTAGAGGAAAGGAATTTGATGAGTCCGTGCCATTTCTTTGAAGAAAAGAAGGCTTCATGGGGCACTTAAAACAAAAAATACCTTCTTTCCCTGGTATTGATGATACCCTCCAAGGAAAATTAGTAGTCACATACCTGTGAGGAAAAGCATATTGAGACTGAAGATAGAGCATACGTGCATAAAATATGTGTGTGGGGGGGTGTGGCAAGGGAAAAAATAGATGGGCGTTTTTAAGACGTCAAAAGGAACTTTAAAAAATCTCTAGGATAGGGAGCTAAATATTTTGGTAATTGCTCTTTGAGACAAAACAGTTGTTCTAAAATATGTTGTTTATAGGGAGATCGGCGGACGGCTTCTCATGGTAGAAACTCGACTTCCAAATGATCTGGCTGAGTTTGAGGGAGACTTTTCCTTGGAAGGCCTTCGTCTATGGAAAACAGCATTCTCAGCAATGACTCAGAATCCAAGACCAGGGTCACCCCTTCGCAATGCCCAAGCAATTGTCAATAAAGGGTCAAGTAATAGCCATAAAATGGTTGAAGATAAAAAAATTGTGATTATGCCTTGCAAATGTGCCCCAAGTCGACAACTGGTTCAATCATGGCTTCAAGCCAAAGAAGAATACGAACGTTCCAAGAAACTGTCTAAAATTGAGCCAACTGGAGTTATAAAATCTGCTGAGAACTTCAGCTCTTCAGTTAACCCAGATGACAAACCTGTAGTGCCTCCAAAAATGGATACAATTCCACATATACCCCCTACTACATCACATACCAAGGAAGATGTTGATAATTCTCAGCTTGCTTTACAAGCGCCAACCACAGGATGCAGTCAAACTGCAAGTGAAAGTCAGACACTGCCACCAGTTGCTGCTTCAAATGATCCTGAGGAAGATGATGATGACTGTTATGTTAGTTATAGCTCCCCTGATTCTCCCCTAATTCCCCCTTGGCAACAAGCAATATCCCCAGATTTCAAAACCTTAAATGGAGACGGCAGATCCTCATCGCCAGTAGAGGAGCTACGTTCCTTGGCTCTTGAGAACTTGTTAAAGCCGGTGAAAGGTGATGTACAGAAAAGCCCCTGCAGTGAGCCTCGGGAGCCTCTAGTGATATCTCCAATTAACGTTAGGACGAGAACTGGGATGTGTGAATCACTTTGCCTTCACAGTACACCAATCATACAGAGAAAACTTCTGGAAAAGCTTCCTGAAGCAACTGGCCTTAGCCCTTTATCATCAGGTAAGTTTACAAATAACAGAAAGGCTCCGTAGTTGTCCCTCAAAGATTAGAAATGAAAACAACATTAGACTTGGTAATGAAAATCATAGCTTTTTAAATAAAATTTTAGGTCAGCTAATGAGAGATTATTGTTATTTTGTCATGTCTTGGAAAGACAACATCACTTGAAAACTTTTATCTTTCTACTGTGAAATCTACTTACATCTGTTTCCATCCTATCTTCTTGCCTTCTGGGTGAAATATAGGAACCCTCTCAGAAACCTGACCTTCTTCTTAACTTGATTTTTCCCACGGGCTTTAATATATACCCAGGTCTCTCCCACTCTTTAAAACAGAAAGAAAACCAAACAGCTGCCTTGACCTTACATCTGCCAGCTTCTGCTCTTTTTCCTCTCCTGCAAAGCCAAATTTCTTAAGGATTTCTCTGATTTGACAGCTTCCATTTCTTTGCCTCCAACTCATTTCTCAACCCACTGTAAACTGGCTTCTGCCCCCATCATTCCACCACTATGGCCCTGTAAGGTTCTCGATAACCTTCATGTAGCTAAAGCTGGTGGATGTTTTTCCGTCTTCCTATCACATGCCATCTAAGCAGCCATTGTCCTGTTGATCACATCTTCCTTCTTGGAGCTTCTCCCTTTGGCTTTTCTCCTACTCCTCTGTTTCTTCCTGCGTGCTTCCCTTTGAAGCTTATCTCACATTCTCAGGTATTATCTAAATGTTGGAGTTTATTAAGGCTTGGCCTTAAGCCTTCTTTACTCTTTATCCTATATTCTCCCTAAATGATCTCCCTAATGCTCACAGGATTACTACAGATAACTCACAAATTTAAATTTCCAGTTTAGAACTCTCTTTTAAGCTCCAGAACACTATATCCAGCTTCCTATTTGGCATTTGTACTTGAACGCTCCAAGGCAGCACAAGGTCAGTATTTTTTAACGTCAATTCGTGATCTCACTGCATCCATTCACCACCAACCACCCAACACACTCATACATACACGCACATGCCCACACAGAAATCCATCTGGTCCTCTTTCAGTTTTCCTTTTTTTTTTTTTTAAAAGATTTTATTTTTTCCTTTTTCTCCCCAAAGCCCCTCGGTACATAGTTGCATATTCTTAGTTGTGGGTCCTTCTAGTTGTGGCATGTGGGACGCCGCTTTAGCATGGTTTGATGAGCAGTGCCATGTCAGCGCCCAGGAATCAAACCGACGAAACACTGGGCCGCCTGCAGCGGAGCGCGAGAACTTAACCACTTGGGCATGGGGCCGGCCCCTAGTTTTCCTTATTTTTTAATGAACAGTACCATCATCTCTCTGTCACTGAGTCACACAAGTCAGAGACATGGGATTTATTTGTAACACTCACCTGATTCCTTCACTGCCTATCCTCTTGTTCCTAGTCTGTTACCAAGTCCTATCTCTTTTGTTTTTCTTTTATTACCTGAATCTCTCTACCTCCACCAGGCTGTCAACCTGAGGCCAGGCTGTCATCATCTCTCACCTGGACTTCCACCCTCGCCTTCTTATCCACCCTTAGCAATTTCCAGTTCTTTTGCTCAGTAATCAGGGAAAATCCCCAGTCTGTTCCTAGTTAGTTACTACTCTCTCTTCTGATTTCAGCTCAGAAAAGCCTTGTTAATCTCCCTGACTAGATAAAAATTCCCGATTATATTCTCCTTTGTTGTACTTAGCCCAGTTATAATTTTATTTTTCTATATATGTTTGATAAATGTCCAATTCTGTCTCTGACCCCATGAGGGTAGAAACTTTTTCCTCCTCATTATAAATACTTGATAAATAAGTGAATAAATGAGTTAAATGATTCCCTAGGATAATGACTGAGGTATAAAACTCAATAATTAAAATCTTAATGTTTTTATTTTAAAATGCAAAATTTTAATGTTATTTTGGTGGGGATCAGAAGTTTGAATTAGTTTAATTTTTAAATTATGAAATCTTTGGGAGGAATTCATAGGATGATACTCACGAAAGGTACTTAAGTGTTTGGAACAACAAAAATTAAAAGAAAAAACAGAAACAGGCATTTTGATGTACATGTTAAATATGAAATTTCTTTCTACAGAACCAAAAACGCGGAAATTGAGTCATAAGAAAGGAAGTAATACTGCCACTCTTAGAAGAGTACTCTTAACACAAGCAAAGGTAACTATGCTAAACATTTTTAAAGATCAGTGGAAGATCCATTCTTATTCTCAGATTTCAGTTAGATAATTGATAACTTTGTCTCAATTTTAAAAAAAATTATTAGTTTTTGTATCACTTTATTTACATATCTTTGAGACAACAAGAAATTGCCTAATTTTTTTTTAGTTCTTTTTTGTTGTTGGGATCTAAAAGATTCTTATATGTAAATACAAATATTACAGAGAAAGTGAATATGATAGCCAAAATGTGGATTATGAGGATACAAATACATTAACTGATTACTGGCAAAATCAGAACAATCCAATGACAGCAGAGCTCAAGTAAGTGATTTTTGATCCCACCAAAAATATATCCTTTTTCTTGGTTTATTACTTTTTTCTCAAATATAACATTATTGACTTTTTTCACTTCATTTTACTAAGAAGCAAAGGAAAGCAACGTTATTTATTACTGAAACTCTGAAAAATCATGTCTTTATTTTAATACTAAAAATGTGGTAATACTTAACTTAGAAACATAGTTATGTGAAGAAAGTATACATTAGACATGTATCCTTGTAGATACATGATAGAAATCACTTCCATATTGACCACTTCTGGTAGATATTATTAATTACATAAGATGTATTTTAGTATATCTATTTTGAGATTATAAATACTCTTTTAAAACTTTCATTTTTAAATCAGTATTGTTGAATTACAAGCTGTTTATATTAAAAACAAGTATGAGTGTGTTCTGAACATAAATCGTCACTTTGGGGAAAATGGTTAATGGATTGGGAAATCAGGAAAATATTTTTAAAACATAGAAAGATTCTGTTCTTTATAAACCCTTGAGGATTGTTTATGTTTTAATTCATCTTTCAGACACATATTGTGTTAGGGTAAAATTGAAACCCAGAATTCAAATCTTTGATAAATTTTAGCCAAACTAGTTGCAAATACATTGCCTGCTTGCTTGTCGTACTTCCAAGAAAGGTCATGATAAATGTCCATGTCATAAATGTCAACTCTCTACAGGACTGTTATTTTCAGTATTTGAGGTTTGTAAACTCAGAGATCAACTATGCTTTGCTTATAGATTATATTAGATATTTCTACATATATCCAGTTCTGGTATCTTGAATTACTCTCATGAAAAGAATGTTAATAAAATACTTTTCTGGTTTCTTCTTGGACTTAAAGAGATATTAGTTTATCATATTTTACTAAATACACAAAGCATATTCTCTAAGTAGGAATAAGTAATCAAAAGGAAGAAAATGATTGCTCATTTATCTTTTTCTGGCTATGTGTTTTTTTAATAGAATCAGTTTACATCAGTAAATACCCCAAAGAAAGAAACTTCTCAGATTGATGGACCATCTTTAAACAATACTTATGGTTTCAAAGTCAGCGTCCAAAACTTACAGGAGGCAAAAGCTTTGCATGAGGTAAAACTGCAACAATAAAGACACATGCACTGTTTAACTTTTATGTTTTATTCTGGCAAAGAAGTCTGGAAATTGGTTACTGAGGGAGCAATATATTGAATTCTGTGCCTGTTAATCTTCATTTTGTTCTTTACTATTCTTACTATTTTACATAATTATACATTTATATAAAATAGAGAAACTTTTAAAGTAGCCATCAGTTATTGAGGCTGCTTTGTGGTTTCACAATTTTCACAAATCTTAAAACTGGAATTCAGTTTATAGAAGCTGAAATTAGAAAAGGTTTTTTAACTGTTAGGAAATCTATATGTTATTCTGGGATTGTTATATTAGGATGTTATATCACATCCCAAATGTGACATTTACTTGTCTTTTCTATTAGGTTGGCTCGGTGGATTAGTGCTTGCAACAATTCATTTGTTCATATAATCTGTCTATAACCCAGTTGCATTCACAGCACAGACCGTGTGCCAAAGACTATGGAGCTATCTTGTAAAAATGTACATCAGTCACAGGATGGACTGGAGAATATGTGTGAATGGGTCACTGTAAATCTGTCTGTATTAAAGAAAACACAACTCAGAGCACATATGAGACTGGCAATTAGGTGGAAATTAGGGTAGATTTTCATTTGTTTGTAGCTGTGCTGTCAGTACGGTAGCCATTAGCAGTGTGAGTGTTGAGAACTTAAAATTTAGCTTATACATCTAGGAATTGAATTTTAAATTTTATTTAATTTTACCTAATTTAGGTTTAAAAACTGATACTTGACCGATTTATTGGAAAACTTTTAAGTATGTTTGGAACAACTTAGTTATGTAAAACTGCTTTTTCAGCTGTAAATCTTATATCTAAATACAGATCAAGTATTTCCATTCAGCGTCCACATTGAGATGTGCTGTAAATGTAAAAGTCACATTGATTTTGAAGACGTAATAGGAAAAAAGAATGTAAAATATCTCATTAGTAATTTTTTATATTGATTACACATTGAAAGGGTGATATTCTAGATATATTGGATTAAATGAAAATATTCTTAATTTAACCTATTTTTACTTTTTTTTGAGGTGACTAGTAAAAAAATTTTTAAATACTTATGTCACTTTGATGGTATTTCTATTAGACAATGCTGGTTTATACAGTTGTTTTATGTCTTTGCCCTTAGAGCAGAGAATTCAATTTTTCATTTTTTGTTTTTATGTTCTCAATTGTGTCTTAAACTGTTCTAAGGATGGGATGAGCATAGACTAAGAGAAAAATTTAAATATTGTTCACATTTTTACCCTGAATTTGAACTAAGAATTGTACTTTTTTTAGGATTAGATTGGAACATAGTCTAATGCCGTAATTATATTTGTAAATTTTTTTCATTCAACGGTATTGATTTGGTTCCTGCCTTATACCTGACCCTGTACTATCCCCTGAAGCCCAGATAAATTACCCAATAAACTCAGGAATACATATCAAGTACACACCTGAAATTAGAAAATTAAAGAAAATACTCTCTTAAAAAATATTAAAGCAAATTTGATAGACCTCAGCAAAGAGACTTGTTACATTTGATTATTATTATTTGAAAAAAGTAATTTTCTTCTTACACTGTTACTTGATTCTACATAACCCCATTTCAGAATCATAGGCCTTCTTAAAGTTACAATCACTCGGAAGGTTTGGTGGGTTGCTCATAGCTGCTTCCCCACACTGGCTTTCTTCACCTCAGGGCTCACTCCAGACAGCCATCTGGTGGTCAAATAGGGAATGAATCCAAAAAATCTCTCTTCCTCTTCCTGTACTATACTCTTCCTTTTTCTCGGAAATTGTGCCCGTAGCATTTTTTTCTTCTGTTTCGCATTACTCTGGGTTAATCTCTCTCTCTTCTGCATATAAATACTCAATGCAGAAGAGAAGAGTTGTAATCCTTGTCCCGCTTTCTCACCTACCTCTTTCCTAGTCACACTCAATAAATCTCTCTCCATCTCTTCACCCCATATGTTTACTGAAAAAGAAAATGCCCCTAAGTAATGCGTTTTGTATCAAGGAATAGAAAGGCAAAATTTCATACTCAAAATTGAGTACATAAATCAACCTGCAAGACTCCTTTGACCTGTACTTGTCTTCAGTCTTCTCCATAGTCTTTCCACATGTTCATCCTTTTCTAATTAAACTAGCTTTTTGGTTTTGTTTTGTTTGAGTTTAGGGAGAGGTTTTTTATTTTACATTTTTGTGTTACCAAATTAATACAAGCTTACTGTTAAAAAGAAAAATATCAAACAGTCCTGAAGAGTATATATTTAAAAGTAAAGTTCTTTCCTTTCACTCACCATTTTACTTGGTTTGATTTTTTTTTTTAATACTAGTTTGTCTTTTTAGAACAGCAGTATGTATTTCTTAAGGAAAGTGGTGGATTGGTGGATATTTGTTTTATTATTCCTTATGCCCTATCCATGCATAATTAATAACAAATTTACTCATGAATGTATGTAGTATTACATGTACATGGTAAAAAAATTCAATCAGGACAAAAAGAGTTACAATGAAAAGTAAGCTTCCCTCCCATCTCAAACTAAGCAGTCTCCTTCCCCAAAGGCAGTAAGCTGTTCTGTGTCTTTTATGTCTCTGTAGAAATTTTCTGTGTGTGTGCTTAACATTTTTTACATACATAGAAACATAGTACACTCACTGGTTCCATTTGTCAGTGTATTATGGTGAGCTTTCCATATTAAGACAGGTAGATGTGGCTTTTGAAAATTTTAAAGGTCACAGAGTATTTATTCCATTGTATGTAGCCTTTATGGATGCCACACAATTTGTGTAACCAGTCCCCAACTGATAGACACAGGTTTTAGTCTTTTATAACTTATAAAAGATTGGGAATATTATAATCTTTAGTGAACATCCTTGTGTATATATTTTGGCTACATGTGTGAATGTATCTGCAGAATATATTCTTGGGGGTAGAACTGCTAAATCAAAGGATATGTCCATTTTTAAATTTTTTTTCTTTTTGAGGAAGATTAGCCCTGAGCTAACTAGTGCCAGTCCTCCTCTTTTTTGCTGAGGAAGCCTGGCCCTGAGCTAACAGCCGTGCCCATCTTCCTCTACTTTTATATATGGGACGCCTACCACACCATGGCTTGCCAAGTGGTGCCATGTCCGCACCTGGGATTCAAACTGGCGAACCCCAGGCCATGGAGACACGGAACATGTGAACTTAACCGCTGCGCCACTGGGCTGGCCCCCTCCATTTTTAATTTTGATAGATAGTTCTAAATTGTCCTCCAAAGAGATTTACCAAATTCTACTCCCGTCACTAGTGAGAGCTTTGTATTTACATTTCTTCAACAGTTGGAATGCAAGATAAATACAAAATACAAATCCTTTATTAAATGTATATGGTCTGAATAATTACCAATATTGTGGTGTTTTCCATTTCCAGGTATATATACATTACTGGTACAATGATGGCTATAATTTTAGCTATAATCATGAATCTAAACCTATATTTTCTTTTTCTTTTCCAGAGTTTCTACTTATTCTGTCTTGATTTTAGAAAGAGAGCTAAGGATTATAGTTGAGTTTTTATTAGTATAGAAAAATAGTATATAAAGCAAAATAGTATGTTTTTGCATTATATGTCAGAGAATATATGCATGGGCAAAAATCTGGCTATTGTGTAGTTGATACCATACAATTCTTATGATTTTTTTCCAAGAAAAACCATAATTAAAAGTCTGCCTAGTATATACAAAAGTCTAAATTTTAAGTAGCCCTCAGGTAGTAGAGAATTAGTAGGTAGGAGCTTCAAACTAAAAAATACCTCTTTTTACTTTAAACTATAGGTAAAAGTATAGTTATCCGGGTAGAAAGTAAGAAGTAACAGACTTTAGTTTGAATGTATGACCACTTGGACTAATGATTCCCTAGTTCCCCAAACAGGAATTGAGAAAATTGAGAGGCACTGCAGGTATTTCAGACAAATAGTTTTAAGTATGTATTGTCATTGAGAAATTACAGCACAAGATTTTCTAAAATAAACGGTGAATTGATTTAATCTAATCTTACAAGTAAAAATCTTTAATCTGTGGAGTGCTAAATTGTAACTATGTCCTTTATAGATTTTTTTTCTGTAATTTTACACACACATTTCCTTGGAGTCTTTCTTTCGGGACGTCTCAAAAAAATGTTTAAAAGCATAATTTGTATTTCCTTTTGTAGATACAAAATCTTACCCTAATCAGTGTGGAGTTACATGCTCGAACTAGGCGAGATTTAGAACCAGATCCGGAGTTTGACCCAATCTGTGCTCTGTTCTACTGCATCTCATCTGACACTCCACTACCGGATACAGACAAAACAGAACTCACGGGTGTAATAGTGATCGATAAAGACAAGACAGTCTCCAGTCAAGGTACTGTTCATTTTTATCCTAGCCACCCGAGGATGAACCTTTTAATGGGACAGTTTCTGTGCTAGAGATCTAAACCAAGCAAGCGTAAGGAACTCCTTTCTAGAATGTTTGCAGAGATGGGAGTAGGAAGTCTCATGTATAGCTTTGTCCTAGATTCATTATTCTTACTCGGATTATTGTTGGAAGTCAGAAGCAATACAATATAAAGTTGATATATAAAGTCTTAACAAAATTTCCAGTTAGCATATCTAATCTGTTCTAAATATTATTTTATAAAATACTAATTGTTAATACAGAATCCAAATGATTATGTATCTCTAGTTGGAGTAGACAATCTTCCTTATGTATACATTGCTGGTATTTTGTTGCTAATACAGTTTCTCTTTGCTTTAAGAAGTTAAGGTGCTTTTGTAAGTTAATGTTTTACAAGAGTCTTCCCAGATGGATTCTAACTTATGTTTCTATCTCTTCCGAAATATCTACACTTTTGGTTCAGAGGTTCTTCATATAGCATACCATTTTATAAAATACAAAATGTCCCTCTGCGGTTTTAAATGGTAACACATGAATTCAGTCAACTCAAGAGGAAGTCTTAGCACAGAGCAGAACCGTATAGGATTTTGCAGTTTAATCAGTGATATGCTTGAGCTGGCTTGTACCAGCTCATGAACCAATTGTTAAATTTTCATAATTTTTTTAATTAGTTGAAATTATTAGTAGTTTGAAATTATTCATGGTGTGAAGTCTTTATGTCATGGAAATAAGCAAGCACTACAAATCAAGGCTTTTGTTTCCCCTGGAGAGGTGGTTCTAAACATTTTCCAGCATACCACTGATTAAAATTAAAAACAGAAACAGTAATAAAATTTCTTTTCAGGTGACATTATTATCTGGGGAGTTTTGTGAATGTAGACTTTTCAGGAAAATAACTGAAAATATGAAATTTGAATTTTCAGTTGTGTATGAAACTAG
The DNA here is from genome assembly GCF_021613505.1 of Equus quagga. Lineage (NCBI taxonomy): Eukaryota > Metazoa > Chordata > Mammalia > Perissodactyla > Equidae > Equus > Equus quagga. The sequence continues at coordinate 23,046,534 of NC_060277.1, forward strand.
AAAACCTTTAAAATGTAAGGAATAATATTGCTTACACAATTATATTTATAATAAACATTTTGTTTCTTTCTTAGATATCAGATATCAGACCCCATTACTTATTAGATCTGGAATTACAGGACTAGAAGTTACCTATGCTGCTGATGAGAAGGCACTTTTTCAAGAAATTGCAGCTATAATAAAGAGGTATTGTTTTGTATTTTCTGATTTTTCCAGTTTTAGTTCAGAGTCCTTTCATACTGTTGCTGATTAATACAGGTGAAGGTAGGAAAGAGGGGGAGAATCCCTGCCTGTGGCCCTTGAAAGTAGTTATCCCTGGAAAGATTTTGCTCTCACCGCCCACCACCATCACTGTTTCCATCAGATTAGGGATAGGAAAAAGAATATGCTGTTTCTAAGTTTGAGGGGCAAGTGAAAGAGAAATATTAGTTTAGCCTCTAGCTTTCAACTTGGAGTTTAGCATGATTTTTCTATAGGGGTAAAATAATGAAGAACATTACTAAAGTTAAATTGTATTATTCATTAAATGGGCTTCTACCTTAGGGGCCAGCCACCATTTCAGTACCTTTTTTTTTTTTTTAAGAAATTGTTTTTCTGAGTTCTAAACAAACCAATATTTCCAAAAATCTTCGGAATGCAGTCTCTTTATAAATTTAGGACTATATGGTATGTCTTTTGTGCACGTATTTCCTTAAAGATCTCTTTTGACCATTTGATAGTTGGCCTTGATGGTTGATAGTAGAATCTTGTCAAAATTTATGAAAAGAATTTTTTTAAAAACAAAAATATTTTCATTTAAAAATCAAACAATTAAGTGGATTTGTTGCATTTTCTCAAGACTATAACTCTTGGTAGCCATGGACTCTCATTAAGTGCTTCACTTTTCTAGGAACTTAAGATTTCTGCCCATTGCTAGGTTTAGGTTCTTAAATGCCTAAAGCAGGCTAAAACATACTCTGGATCCTGATGTATAGGTACACACTGTCCTTGAGCATGTGGTTACACTCTGTCCTTTCTGTTGTGCTTCCTATAGTTGAACTCCTTCCCATAAAACTGAGATATTCTACATTAAAGATCAGGATGATATTCTACAGGCTCAACATCTGTTGAATCTCAGACAGGTTAACAAACTATTTTAAATACTGGAAACCAGAAAATGTTTTCAACAAAACAAAACTAAATGTCAGAGCATCAAAAATGATATGCTGCTAGCCACCACTCTAGGGAGGAAAAAAGAAGAATGTATTTTTACCATTTATAGCACTGGTGACTGGATGGATTCTCATCCCTTTGAGTCTTGCCCTTGTCAGTCCTACCTTTTACCTTCTCACAGAAGTGATCAACGTGTCAGATGCTTTCAGTGCCCACACATTTATTTCTGCAAGCAACTTAGCAAAAGGAACATGTCAGAACATTAATGAACACTATTTTGTGTGCCAGCACACATCCAATAATGTCCTGGGCTTTGTATGCTTGTCTTCTCCGTGTTAGATATAGTCCTGCCAACGCTGAGAATTTTGTCAGTCATTTGCAAGTATAGTAACTTTCTTAAATATCCATAACATGAGTTATACTAGTAATTAAGAAAAATTCAGTAAACAGAACAAGACATTCTGGTTCTTACTATAAAAGATCATGTGATTATTTTAAAGAGAAGAAAAATGCTTAAATATCAACATTTCAATTTTTGATGTCCTTTATATTTTATTCCAAACAACCACCTGAGAGATTATCTCACTCTCACACCCCATTTGTTGAGTATCTACTCAACACAGGCTCTGTTAAGAGCATAGGCTTTGGAGTCAGCCAGCTCTGTATTTTTGTCTTGAGGAAGTTTCTTGTCTCTCTAAGCTTTAGTTTCCTCATCTGCAAAATAGGTAATAAATATGAGAATTAAATGAGGTAATGCAAATAAAACTCTTAACCTGGTTAGTACTTAAATATTAACTTTACATGTAAGGTACAGTGCTAGGTGCTATATATAAAACTGAATAAAATACAGATACATACTCTCAAAGACTTTTATTGACTTTGTTTTTCCATTCTTAACATTTATGTCCTTAGGTGCCAAATACAAAAGGTAATATAAAGTGATATTAAACAAGTAAAACCAAATCCATTATATTCTTGTCACAATCATTTTTCTCTTTCTATATTTCTTTGAACTATTAATAATTTTACGTTATTCCCAGCCTCTCTAACTTAAATATAAGCTTTGATTCCTCCTTTTTTCTCTTCCCTACATCCATACATTACATCCTATCCATTTAATCTCAGAATTATTTTTTAAGATCATGCCTTCTCCCCCATGCCCATCACCACTGCCCTAGTTAGAACTCCCTTATCTGGCCTCTGTACAGATCTTAATGGGTTATTTAAAATATTAATTGTGAAGCAACTTTTTTTTGCCTAAGCAAATAAAATCATTTTCATGTTTCTGCTGCTTCCATTTTCTTCACAGTTTTGTTTTTTCTCCACTACTAATCCCATCTACCCAACTTTGTTCTTTCTGTAACTTTAGGAGAGCTGATAGAGTGAATAAAATTCACAAAAATTGAAGAAAAAGTCACCAAGATTTTGTTATTGTCACCAAATGTTTTCACAGGAGAAATATAGAATCCTTGGGATTTTAAACTTGACACAGATGTTTTATCAGCTTTAAAAGTCTCTTGAGATGAAACAGCCTCTGGGTCAAAAAATAATAATCTGAAAAATATTGAGTGAAACTTATTTAGTAAATCTGTTAAGAGAAGCAGGGTAACTTTTTGTTGTTTTGTCAGCAGTCATCTCTGACCAGTAGCAGATTATAAAATATGTCTGTTTTATTAAAATGTCTTTTTAATTGAGAAAAAATTATTTTCAAAACATTATCAAAAAATGTGTACTTAACCAACTTTATAAGTCAGTTGCCACCACAGAGCAAGTAGCTGGCTAGAATAATAATTCTTGCAATAAGATTATAATGATAATAATTCTTGCAATAAGAAGAATAAGTTTGCATCTTGCAAAGTTCAGGTGAAGAAATTAGAAGAACTGTCTTTATAAGAGTTCTAATGGAAGGGCTCTTCTTGTGGCCAATGTGGCCACTCTGTAATGCCTGATCCAGGTGACTCAGTACTAAAGCAGTCACCTGCATGGGTTCTTTTCTGTGTGTGTGGGAATCCTTCACATCTGCCCCTGACAATCCTAAGAGCCACTTGATACTTCGGCCCCAGTTTCTCAAATTTAGACATTACATAGTTAGTTTTACAGGGAGGTGCACTTGTTGTACAGATAGTTCATCTTTGGCTGCTCTGAGAAGAATTTCACTTTAATGGAAGAGGTGATGAAGTTGCTATCAACAAAGATGTATTAAGGTATCGGATGTTATGTTAGAAGACTAATGAGCAGGTAGGGTGTTGGTAAACTTCTCTTGAGTGCCCTAGGATCTTTCTGGTCTTCCTTTATAAGAATTGACCTCTGAGACTAAGCTTTTGCCCCATTGTTACATATTGCCTTGCTTTCTTTTTCTTCTCCATGCTCATGCCATAATCCTGCTCTTCGTTCCAGAATCAACAGCCACATGGAACCTGCTACCAAGAAAATACTTTCTTTCCTTTTTTTTTTTAAAGATTGGCACCTGAGCTAACAACTGTTGCCAATCTTCTTTTTTTTTTTTTAAATTCTTCTCCCCAAAGCCCTCCAGTACATAGTTGTGTATTCTAGTTGTAGGTCCTTCTGGTTGTGCTATGTAGGACAGCACCTCAGCATGGCCTGACGAGCAGTGCCATGTCTGCGCCAAGGATCCGAACAGGCAAAACCCTGGGCCACCAAAGCAGAGCGCATGAACTTAACCACTTGGCCACCGGGCCAGCCCCCAAGAAAATACTTTCTTTTGTAGGTTGATGAAAAGGTCTATTTGGCTGGTCTGTTATGGTAATCAATAAGTGTTTATTATATAAGCAGGTTTTTTTCAAAAATTTCAACCCTATTTATATGGAGAAAAGCACATGGATAGTAGATATGTTATCATTTTCTCCTGACAAGTTTGAGGGCTACTCCATAAGTCTGTGATGGTATAACAGGATCACAAACAGATTAGCAGATATTAAAATTTACGTTATAGAATGTATTTGGATAGGCTTTTAAGGAATAGGAAAAATAAAAAATGCTATTGCAGAAGTTTGAACCTAGTTCTTTTTTTTTTTTTTTTTTTTTGATGAGGAATATTGGCCCTGAGCTGACATCTGTTACCAATCTTCCTCTTTTTGCTTGAGGAAGATTGTCACTGAGCTAACATCTGTGCTAATCTTCCTCTATTTTGTAAGCCACCACAGCATGGCTTGATGAGCAGTATGTAGGTCCGTGCCCAGGATCTGAACCGGTGAACCACGGGCCACTGAAGCAGAGTTCACAAACTTAACTGCTATGCCACCGGGTTGGCCCCAAACCTAGTTCTTTTGATATCAGCTACTTAAATCCTCCAGGGTTAAAAATAAGGAGACATTTTTGTGACATTCTTATTTTTGTTGACTCAGTAAAAAAGCCATTTGACACCCATTTTAAGAAAGTAGCTATGGAAGTATGATAAAATATTAGCTGACACCATTTCTAAAAATAGATTTGATCTACTCAAAATGATCCATTGTTATATCACAGACTTGCAGAGTAGCCCTATATAGCTTAAATCAGTAAATTAGTATATTCTGTACTACAGGCATTGGATGATTCTTCAGGTGTTAAATGATAGAATCTGGACAGGCTGCATAGCCCACAACTCATTATAGTGACTTTATCAGCAGTTATGTAAAACCCAACTTATAAATTTTTGTGATCTTTCACTCTGCTTTTTGGCTTTTATAAACAATACAATGATCAGAGTAATTTGGAGTTTATAATTTGATAGCATTACTGTAGTTTTTGCTCTCAAAAGTTCTTACTCTCAACTTGTGACTATAATCAGATCCTCTCTTCCACACACAATTTTCCCATTGAACTAAATCTTCATGTTTATTTTCCCTTACACTGTAACCAAACATTTTTCTATGGTGGTCACCATGGAAGTTCTAAGAGGAGCCACAAAGAAGCTCCTTCTGAGTTGGATACAGATTGTCAGTTCAGTTTTATGAATGCAACTCTGTGACCACAATAAGCACATTTTTCTCCTACTTTCTGATGCTGAGCTTCCCCACATTAATCTCACCCCCATTAATATTTTATTCTTCTATTAAACTGAGTCACCTTCCTTTTAAGTTTAGAGGACAAATCTGTCATTACTGAGTCCTTAATTCATGTGAGGACCAAGTCATTACTAAAATTAAGTGGGGAAAGAAAGACGTTTTCATTTTCTTCCTCAGCATTAAAACTGTTTAAGGACAGTATAGGTTAGAGGGGTAGAGAAGTGACAACAGTGTGATCTGGAGGGTCTTTTTCAAAATACAGTAGCCACACAGGCCCTCACACTTCACCCTGCCCCTACCCACATTACCCTCACTCATGTATTTCAGTGGTTATGCCTCCCTCCCACCCCACTTTCTGTCAGCCTCCATCCCAGGTTATATCAAATAAATACATAGTCTGAGTGAAAACTATGCTTGCCTTACCAAAGTAGCTTCAAATCCAAGAACTCTAATCCAATCACCTCATTCCTTCATGTATGGGAATTCTCTAGGTTCCACTATGTCATCCCTTGCCCATCTAAGAAACATTATAGAATATAGATTTTTATTTTTGTGCTTTATATCATGAAGAATGAGTTCTTCTGGTGAAAAGTTCAAATGTGTGTTCCTTGTTTAATTTTTCATTCCTTCTTTAGATATGATCCTGATATTCTGCTAGGGTACGAGATTCAGATGCATTCCTGGGGTTACCTCTTACAGAGGGCTGCTGCCTTAAGTGTGAACTTATGTCAGATGATCTCTCGGGTGCCAGGTATGAAGCACTGTGAATCTTGTGTGGTTTTACAGGGCAAATTACAAAGTAAATAAAGATAAGTTGTTAAAAAGTATTGTTATTCTAACCTAATTTTTAATACTAAATTGTGTAAGTTCTAGATGTATCATAACTCCATTAGAGAAAATTTAAAAGTCAAGAAAAGTCAAAGAAGAACTACTCCAATCTCACTGCTATATATACTGTTAATATATTTGTTGGGTTTTCTCTTTCAGTCATTTTTCATATACATCTGTAGGTCTTTATTTTTTATATGACGTAAATCATACATATATCCTATTTTTATTATGCTTCCTTCATCCAGCATCTTATCGTAGTTTTCTGTATTATGAGATAGTCTTCATAATCATTATGAAGCATGTAACATTTCTTTGCCTTGAAGTACCATTATGTTATTTCGTTTGTCTGCTTCTATGTTTTATCCATTTGGCTGGTAAGGAAGGAGATGGTAGAAGAACACTGACTGTTGAGTTTTATTTGGGTGTCAGGCTAAAAAATCGTGTGAATTTTGGAGGCTGTTCCCCAAAAGTCTGATCCTAATTGAAATGGGAGGGCAATAATAATATTCATATCAAAATTGCAGTTTATAGAGCACTTCTGAAAATTATATTTTCTTTATACCTATAGAATTTTTAGTAACTTTAAGAGGCTCCCCACAAGTCTGACTAGAGCAAGTAGCATGTGCTTTGGGAGGCTAAAAGATCAAATACAAAATCGGTGAAAACTAATCAAGAGTTCCTGGGAGAGAGGGTATGACTTCGATAAAATGTCTTAAGCACTGGTAAATTTAAAGGGAAAGGTTGAAGCTAGACGTTTGAAGGACAATAAATATTTTGAGCACTGCAAAAGCTTAGAATAAAGAGGCAGAGTACTTTGTTTAGTTTTTCATTGCATGACTTTTTCTGTAGCTTCTGTGTTCCTTGATAGGAATAGTGGTATATCTCAATCTTTTCAGCATTTCATTTGGGATAGGTTTTTGAATATTCAGGAGGGGCGGCATGAGTGTTCACTGTGCTTTAATTACTTGTAACAGGCAAGGTATATGACTTCAGATCATAAGAGTGAATGAAAGCGCTTGTCCTTTCAGCACACTGCTGAAACTATTTTTATGAGGCAACATGGTGCAATAGAAAGGGCATGGTTAGGGAGGCGGCATAGTAAAGAGCAGAGATTCTGGAGGAAGACTGCCTGGGTTCAAATCCTGGCTATACTGCTGACTAGCTGTGTGATGTCCAGCAAGCTTAACCTATCTATAGCTCAATTTGTTCATCTGTAAAATGGCAATGATAATAGAACTTATCTCATAGGGCGATTGTGAAGTACTTAGAACTGTGCCTGAGAACATAGTAAACATTATGTGTGTTTGTTAAATAAAGAAAAAAAACTTTTAAACATTATCTCTTTAAAATAAAAAACGAAAAGGGGTAAGTGTGTGTACATGGTCTTTGGAATCAGGTAACCCTGGTTTAGAATACTGATTCTGTTAACTTTATGACCTGGGGCAAGATATAACATTTCTGAGTGGAATTTACTACAATGTAAAATAAAAAGTATACTAACATAGTAAAATAGCTGTATTAAAATAAAAGAAATAATGTTAGTAAAGATCTTAGATCATAATAGACGTTCAGTATATGGTAAATATGTTTATTATTCAGAGCCTATAATCAACAACATACCCAGTGTTATATAAGAGAAACACATTTTAGTTTCTTTTCTAGGTAAAATCATCACCTAAGAAACTAGACTCAGAACTCTGTTTGTTGTAAGAGGAACTCTTCATCTAGTTCTCCATACACAGTTAAGAGAATTTCATCCTAAATATGAACATCACTAACTGATGTCAGCAGATTTTCAGAAAATTGTTTAGGTTAAAAACTCTACCATTTTTTCCCAAGAAATTATCAGTTTAACTTAAACATTTTTCATCCTAACATCAAAGAAATGCTGTGGCATTAGGAGTTTGTAAAAATAGTGCCAGAAATTACCAAACTTAAAGAGGAAAGGGTTTATTGTTTTAAAACTACATGTGTGTGTATCTACATTTTTTAATTTAAAAAATACATAGTTTTCAGATACATTTATTTCACAAAATTCTTTCATAACTTCAAGAAAAAAGAAAAGTTGTTTTATTAGTCAAAATAATGATTATTCTCAAAGTCTGATACAAAACAGACTGTGAGTTACATTTCATCTTTAATCTTCATCTTTAATCTTTATTATTCTCATTTTCTTTGGCAAAATTTGCTTGGAAATTTGGTCTCTGTGAGTCCTGATGCAACCCATATTTACTTCTGTAGATGACAAAATTGAGAACAGATTTGCAGCTGAAAGAGATGAGTATGGATCAGATACAATGAGTGAGATAAATATTGTTGGCCGAATTACGCTGAATCTTTGGAGAATCATGAAAAATGAGGTAAGGTGCTTTATGTAATATTTTGTTTGGAAACAGATTAGATCAATGTAACGATTTTAATAATTATAGAGTGTTAGTATACTACTATATAACTTATGCTTCTTTGTGAATTATTTTTATTATACTTAATTAGTTACAGAAATAAATTCTGCTTTTTAAAATGCAAAGCTACAAAAGTATTTAGTATTATTGATGAATTTTAGTTTTTTTCTATTTGTGTCTAAAGTAGCAGTAGCTAGAAAAGTCTATAGCTATCATAAAATATTATGTTGTGTGTGTTGAATGTTGTATAATTTCATCATTTTTTGCACTTGAATCATTTTTGCACTTAAATCCAGATGAATATAGCTTGGCTTTTTTGATTTATTACAGTAAGAAAAATTTATTCTCAACATAGGAAAGAACTTTTTGAACTAAGGATATTTAAAAACTGGGTCTGGTGTATAAGGTAAATTGGAAAGAGAGAATTTCGAAATAGTTAATAGGAGCATCCAGTTGAGGCTTTGGGGGCTCAGATAAGGATTTTGGTGGTATAAATTTCACCAAACTACAGTCACGAGTTGCTTGACGATGAGGTTACATTCTGAGAAATGCGTCGTTAGGCAATTGCGTAGTTGTGTGAACATCATAGAATGTACTTACACAAACCTAGATATAGCCTATTACACACCTAGGCTATATGATACTAATCTTACAGGACCACCATCGAATATGCAGTCCGTCATTGACTGAAACGTCATTATGTGGTGTGTGATTGTATCTTACTAATTTACAATAACTCAGAGAAATAATTCTTTCACTAAAAATGTGAGATCATAGGGTCCTAGGTCATATTTACGTCCTTGAAGTTGCCTGATTTCTCTTATTGAAATGTAAAAAAGATGCCTACTGTAAGTTGGTCCATTCTCAGGTTTTGAACTTTGGATAATATCAGATAAAATGTTTATATTTAAAAGAAGCTCTTCAGTTGTTTCTCTTTGAAACTACTTTCTCATTATACATTTTCTATTATATGCAAATATTCACTATGATCTTTCTGGCTCTTCTAGATTTATATAAAACATTTGACTTTCCGTACATACCCTCTGCAGTTCTTTTGGGCACTATAACACAGTAATTCTTTCAGATAAGGAAAGAATTATATATATAATTATATATATAATTTATATAAAATTCAGGTATTCTCATTTTTCTTTTTATTTCCTCTCCCCACCATGAGCCTAAAGTTATGCTCACATTTCATCTAATTCAAAAATGTACAATATATGTATCTGCTTGAAGATAATTTTATCCTATTGTTTTCTTCTTAAAATGTTATCAGAGCACAAGAATCTCCAGTGACTTCAAAATAATTCCTAGTGACAGAGATAGGATATGCAAAGTAGAGAGATTGTGGTATATTTGGTTTGTATATTCCGTTATATATTTCAAACTGCAGTCTCTAATAATGCCTGGGACGAACGCATACATTAAGTATGTAAACACAAAATTAAATTATTGAATCTTAATTTCAGGGCTGTTTTCATCCTTGACAATCCAAAGGCAGCTGTAGCAATTATCTACTATTAGCTTAAAATCACAAATTAGAGAGTAAGTACTTTTTCAAAGTTTAGGGCTTTCTGTAGTCCTTACTGAAAATTCAGGGTCAAAGCCTTTCTCTAATTCTAGGCTGAATATTTTCTATCTCTGATCTTTGTCAGCTGGCCTTGAGAATTTTCTGCATGTTAGAGGCCCGCAAACTATTTTTTCTGGATTTAAGCAGTTCCAAAAGCTCCTTTTTATCCTTATTTCTTTTATCTGTGTCTCCTTCATGACACTTAGCAGTTTCTGACTCTATTATTGTTTTTTAAATCTTAACAGTTTGTTTTTACAATATGCTCTTTATTAAAAATAGTTCCTGTGCACTATAAAAAAGACAAAATAAATGCAGAAGAGTATGTAAAATGAAAGTGCAATCTCCTTGTTCTCTCTAGGACATGTACACAGCAGTTGCATTCCCCAGACACAGTTTACAATTGAATGGCTATCCTTTTTTCTATGCCTAGTTTGGGTTTAATAAAATTTGTTGGTGTTTTATTTTGTTTTATGTTTTTTTTTGGAGGAAGATTAGCCCTGAGCTAACTGCTGCCAATCCTCCTCTTTTCGCTGAGGAAGACTGGCCCTTAGCTAACATACATGCCCATCTTCCTCTGCTTTATATGTGGGGTGCCTACCACAGCATGGTGTGCCAAGCGGTGCCATGTCTGCACCCGGGATCCAAAATGGTGAACCCCAAGCCGCCGAAGCAGAACGTGTGCACTTAACCACTGCGCCACCAGGCTGGCCCCTAAAATTTGTTTTTTAATATGCTAGTTTTCACTCTCCTGGTTAACTTTAACATAGAATTACTGCTATTCCCCTGGACTTTAAATCCTCAGTAACAAAAATAGTGCTCATAATATATTTGTTGACTGCTTGAATGAAAGAATGACTCTTCCCCAGAAGATTATATTTAAAGGCCTTCTGGGTATCAGCTTAATCCAGGCCTTTCAAGAATTTGCCAAGTAGGTTGGGAACAGATCTGATTTAATTCAACAAGTATTTATTGAGTTCCATCTCTAGGACACACGTTTGGGCCTGGGTTTATAGCAGTAAGAGTATAGCTGGCTCCTCTATTTTAACAGGCAGGAAGGCAGATTCTGTGGGTGCCGATGTTGGTAGGTGGGTAGATGTGCCAGTGAGAATCTGTGGAGGTTCTCTTCTCATTGCTTCAGTTTTCTCAGTGAAATAGGAATCACTGTGCTCAGCTGAGAGTGCGCATAGTGGAGGGGCTTTTGGGGTTTGAAGAGAGAAAAGTGTGAAAGTTATCTAGGAGAATTTGAGAGTGGTTAATGCAGAAACTATAGTATAAAAGCTAGGCAGCACTGGGAGCCCATTTGAGATTTGTATCAGGAAATTAAAGAGATACCTGCCAGCTACGTTCACATTCACAGGTCTAAGTAGAGAGTAACAGAGGGTTAGATTTGACCACAAGTCGCAAGCAAAGGGTTATGGCTTTGCTAAAGTTTCGTTAATTACAAATAAAGCAGCAGAGGGGCAAAGAAATGAATAGTATGTGCAAAGTTGTGATTATAATGATCGACTGTGGAATTTGAGCTAGATAAGGAGCAAAGAGAGGTTGCGGCACCAGAGGGAGTAAACTGGAAGGATAGGACATGGTGGTCAGAGAATGGGATGCATGAGATTATGGAGGGAATACAGTCATTGGTGGTTATAGATATTGAAGTATGATCTTGGGAGTGGGTGGCTAAGGTGGGGTAGAGATAGTGACATGTGAATTTACGTCTAAGACCTGTCTCTGATGGCAGTGCAGGAGGGGAGAAGACCAAAGGTAAGGAAACCAGTAACATTATTAGGGTAGCCCAAATGAAAGTTGGCAGTGGTGTAGGGATTCAAAAAACAATTTAGAGGATAAATCCACAAGAACTGGATGTACAAAAAGATGAAGAAGAAGAGGTTTCAAGAATGATTTTCGGGGTTCTGGCATAGATAGTTTAAGATCACGTTTAGGTGGGAAAATGATGCTTTAAGAATACAGAGCATGAGGTATCAGTCAAATATCCAGGTGAAGATACCCACAGACATTTCAATAGGAATGTCCCACATATGGGGTAGAGGTCTGGATTAGAGATACTGCCTTGTAAGTCACATGAGAGTGAATGACCTCAGCAAAAAGTGAATGGAGAGAGCCATCAGGACTCAGCCAAGGACAACATTTTTGTGAAGGAAAACATTTTGAGGAGTAGACAGAGGAATCAGATCCTAAGAAAGAGTAGTCAGATAAGATAATGAGGAACTGGGAGAGAACACTCCCAACAGTCACTAGGAAGGTCAGATGCTTCTGTGCATGCATCGAAGCCTCACATTATCTCAGTTTGGTAACATTAGAATCTGGTTCTAATACTCTCTATTATGGTTTCAGTCTGTCAATAAGCATGTTTCAGGTGCTTTTTAAAATTAAGACACTGTGATGGGCAATGAAGATTATGTAAAGAGGTAAAATGATATACTCCCTTGCATTCATATATTGCTTTATCATTTATAAGGCACTTTTACAGACTCATCATTATAAAATTTTGATAGTCACAAAGTTGCAGCATAAGTAAGACAACAAAGTAGTGAGGTGTCATTCTAAATGAGGAAACTGAAGTTCACAGAGGATAAGTGACTTGCCTGAAACCTCACAGCTAGTAAGGGATCAAGACTCAGGCTCATTGTGGGCATGCTCTCTGTCCTGAGAGAGTTTGTTGTATATTTTAAGCATATGTAAAATAAAATATGTATAAAATATATAATAAGCTCTCTGACGACAGAGAGCATGTTCAGAATGAGTGTGTGAGGGTGTGTGTATATGTGTATGTATGTGTGTGTATAGTTATAGTATCCATTGATCTCCTAAATATATTATATGGCTTTGATAGGGCATCTATCACTGACCTTATAGGCACCATATAAGAGCCAAATGAGACATCAGTGGTATATACATTTAGAGGAAAAGAGATGACTGTTGTGTCTTGGGGGCTGGGGGAGTGTGGTGACAAAGATATTCTTGCTGTCAAACAACACTCTAACACTCTAGAAAACACAGACTTCTCAGCAAATAATTGGTGCATATTAGAGTACAGGGTAAGCAGCTGTAACAAAGGAATACCTTACAGCAATTAAGAAGAATAAAATATTGCCACATTGAACAACATAGATGAATCTCAGATGTAATGTTGAGCAAAAGAAACTAGATAAATAATAGTACATAATAACTAGTTCCATTTATTATAAAGTTTAAAAATAAGCAAGGCTAACCTACAGTGGTTAACTTTTATAAGTATTGACTGGGACAGGGCCTGCACAAGGGAGCCTTCCAGAGTCCTAAAATTTCCCATGTCTTCATATGGGTGATAATTACATGAATGTATGCAAACATGAAAATCATGAGTTGTTCACTTTAAATTTGTGGACATTTCTTTATATGCAGTATATGTCAATCAAAAATAATTTTTAGTTGAAGACTCAGGAAATGAGGAACAACTGAAGGAATAAGGTGTTAGAGGATGTAGGGCACAGGTGCTTAGTTATGGTTGCCTTCCCTTTTTTTCCTTTCACCTTTATTTTCTTTACTCCCCTGCACTAATACTCTGACTGCCTCTCCCAGTTCTGAGTAAGTTTGTTCCCAAAGTCATTAACCATTATGTTTTGCACTTTGACTCTATGAATGGAAAAGTGATCCCTCTATCAGCCCATTCCTTTTATCAATAGGATAAATGGTCCAACACTGTAACGTTTTGTTGATTTATTGATCAATTCTGACTTTGATCTACATAGTACATTTATCCAATTTTTAACTTATTCAGACTTCCCCCCAACTCCTAATTCATATTTTTAGGTTCATATTTCGACTTCTAGAGTAAATCGCTCTCTAAAGATTGCAACATTCTGAAGATGAGGCATCTTAATTTTAGAGTTTATGTTTCCTTCCTTTAATTTTACTCACAGCTGAGATTATAGCTGTGCATTTTTATGCTTTTGTGACACCAAGGAAACCCAAAGTAGAGTGGGTGTTATAAGGTTATAATACTTGTTTAGTCTTAATCCAATTTATGAAATTGTTCTATTTGAAATAAAATCAACCCAGAACATAGGTCTCCATCTGCCTCAGATATTGGGGACCAATTTCTAAGATTTTATTTGAGGTCACAAAATCCCCTAGTTAATCTTAATAGGTCAATTTACGTGGCAAACTTCAGATTTTTCCCTCAGGAGAGAGCTACAGGACAAGGGGATCTTTTCTGTGGATATGTTTTTGACTGATTGTTTTAATGAAGATATATACTGTGGCAGAAGTTTAGATTTAGGCTCGAGTGCTATCCTCTATATTAGGTAATGATGTAACAGCCTGAGATCAGATGTTTGGCTCTATTTTCTGTAATACTAAATGGAAATTAAATACAAAAAACTAAATGAAAATATTCATTAGCAGGTAGAAGAGCCATTCAAATATTGGGACTTGATAATAAAATGAGTTATTTATTTTTGAGAGAAGTACTCCAGGCCAGTAGTGATTTTTGGGAAAGAAATGGTAATTTACTTCTAAGATAATGGATTAGTATCTGCTTTATACTGGTGACTCTAGAATAAGCTCATTCCAATGGTTAAAACTGTGTGTGTGTGAGTGTGTGTGTGTGTGTGTGTGTGTGAGTGAGTACACACACACACTCTGAAGTATGCTACTTTCCAATGCTGTCGTCCTGGAGAGTGATAGAAATTGTACATCAAGACTAATTTGGGTCACTGCACTTAGATGAGCTTAATGTTCACTCCCGGTTTTCTACTTGCTGGATTGTAGAAGTGGAAAAGAAAAATGTTTTAAAGTTATAATATAATATACAAATGTAAAGTGCTATTTGAACTATTCCTCAGAATCTCAAGCTGACCTAAGAATGGGGACTACGGGTTCCTTAATTTCCATTTTGCATTGAAATACCTACCATTGTCTAGATTGCTTGTGTCTTATAGGTATTTCTGAGAGATCATCTAGCTAGAGGTATGTTTTATTAATTTGGACCCTTTTTCAGTATTCCTTTCCCATTATTAACACAACTTTTACCTACACGATCTGAAGTTGGGGAAACATTTCTGCCATTTCCTTTTTAATCTTTTGCTTTTGGACTGAAAGTTAAGTGACTCCATAATGTCCATGTATTGGGTCTTAGTACTGATGTAATTCTTGGGAGCAGGATGAATGCCTACCTTTAACTAGATAACACATCCTTGAATCTGTGGAGTCCTGTTAAGCAGCCTGTCATCAAGGACCAAAAGGTAAGTAGGAAGGAACAAAAAATTAGTTTGCTTAACAGGGCTTCTGTCTGTCAGTATTTGTATTGGCATAGACTATAAAAAGACATGATAAGAACTGGGATCTCTTAAGTATTACATGACCAAGTTGAATCTCATCAAGTCTGATTTTTTTCCAATTAAATATTAATTTATTATAAACATTTCTGTCCAGTAGGCTATATAGCCATAGCTTTAAATTAATTATGATTCAGTTATAACACAAATCATTTTTATAAGTACCTTCCATATCTACTATAAAATGTTAGAAGCAATATTTGGGGTCTTTTAGAACCAAATTTGCACATAAATACAAGCATTATTCTAATAGAGTCTTGCTTTTTTTCAGGTGGCTCTAACTAACTACACCTTTGAAAATGTGAGCTTTCACGTTCTTCATCAGCGTTTTCCCCTCTTTACCTTCCGAGTCTTATCAGATTGGTTTGATAACAAGACAGATCTATACAGGTAATGTTTTATAACTCTCAAGAGGATACTATCTCTTTTTAAAAATCAGTATTGTTGGAATATAATTTATATACAATAAAATGCACACATTTGAAGTGTATTGTGTGATAACTTTGAAAAATGCAAATACCTTATAACCAGTATCTTGATCAAGGTAAAGAACGTTTGTAACACCCAGAAAATTTCCTTATACAACTTTGCAGTCAACCTACCTATTCCTGAACCACCCACATAAGTACTAGTTGAATTTCTATTACTATAGATTAGTTTTGCCAGTTCTAGAACCTCGTATAAATAGAATTATTTACAGTCTACCCCTTTGTGTCTGACTTCTTTGAAGAAACTCAGCATAATGTTTTTTGAAAGCACTGAATCCTAGCCACTAGACCACCAGGAAACTGTAGCATAATATTTTTTGAGATTCAGTCATGTTTTTGCATAAACCAGTATTTTGTTCATTTTTATTACTAAATAATATTCAATCATATGAACGTACCACTATTTACCCAGTCACCTGTTGATGGACAATTGGGTTGTTTATAGTTTGAGGCTACTATGAATAAAACTATAAGGCAAGTCTTCGTGTGTGTGAACATACGTTTTCATTTCTTTAGCAGTAGAATTGCCAGGTCACATGGTTAGCATGTTTAACATGTTAAGAAACTGCTAAATTGTTTTCTTTGGCAATTCTTCTAGTGCAAGTCTGCTGGCAACAAATTCTCTCAGCCTTTATTTATCTGAAAATGTCTTTATCTTGCCCTTACTTTTGAATGATATTTTCAATGTCTAATTTTGGGGTTGAGATTTTTTTTTACCCCACCAATTTAAAGATTTCATTCCCTTTTCTTCTGTCCTCCATTGTTTCTGATGAGAAACAACAGTCATTCTCATTTTTCCACTGTATGCAATGCATTTTTTTTCAAAGTCAGGCTTAACGAACGGTTGGTTGACTGCTGTTGTTACTCTGTGTGGAGGCAGGGGAAGTTATTCAGTTCTCACTTCTGACTGAAGTTAGTCATCCTTGGAAGTTCCTCTTCTCCTGGAGCTCAGGAATGAGGCCTTCTCCGCGTTCCTGCTCCTCCTACAGCAGTGATGGACTTCTGCTTTGTACCACGCCAGGTCCTGGCCCTAGGCAGGTTTCTTGACTCTCTCAGTGGAAAATGGTGTTTGCTTCTACTCCCTTCTCAGCGGTAGTGTATGTTTCCCTGAAATCTATGTTGGGAAGGTTTCCTGCCTCTTTCCCAGTGGTGCACAGTTGTTGCTTGCTGCTTAGTACAAAGCCCACGGTTGAAACTAGTTTCCTTCCCCTCCCTCATGTGTAGCTTTTGCTGCTACCCCTCTTCCCAGCAGCAGACATCTTTTGCGTCTATTCTTTCCCTGAGGATTGGAGAGTCTCCTACTGGTCCCATAGCACCTCAAAGCTTTGCTTCATATGAGAGAAGGGTCAGAGGAAATTGCGGGGTTTCATTTCTTTGTGCTCTCTCCTGCCCCACCCCCAGTCTTTCACACGCATTTGATGGGGGTCCATGGAAAAAGACTGTGCTGGTGTCTGGGGCTCCAAGTGATTCTAAACTGTCATGCTAGCCCCTACATGACCTTTAAGAATTTGTTAACATTTTAACTGTTTCATTCTTACCTAATTTTATGGCAGCTGCCTCTCCCTCCTGTGTTCTGCCACAGATGAAATAGGTTGTGTCCTGCCTGTCCTTAGATGAGTTTGTCACCCTGTGAAATTTAGTTCACCTGATTCTCTTGTAACTTCAGTTTTCTGATGACTTCAAGAAAACTTATGATTTTGTAGATTATCCAGCTTTTTATCATTGTTAGACTAGAGTGATGTTCTTCTGCAGCTTTCTACATCCAAAGCAGAACTCCATAATTTTTTTTCCTAGTTGCTTTCAAGATTTTCCTCTTTGCCTTTGGCTTTCAGTAATTTCACTATGATATTCCTATAAGTAGATTTTTTTTATTGTTATATTTATCTTTCTTGTTGTTTGCTGAGCTTCTTAGGTCTTTTAAGTTGAGGTTTTTCATCAAATTTAGGAAATATTTGGTTATTATTTCTTTAAATATTTTTATGCCCCTGCTCTTACTCTCTTTCTAAGGCTCCAATTACGTGTATGTTAGACTTTTTTTTTTTTTTCAGGAAGATTAGCCCTGAGCTAACTACTGCCAACCCTCCTCTTTTTGCTGAGGAAGACTGGCCCTGAGCTAACATCCATGCCCATCTTCTTCTGCTTTATATGTGGGACACCTGCCACAGCATGGCTTTTGCCAAGCCGTGCCATGTCCGCATCCGGGATCCGAACCAGCGAACCCTGGGCTGCCAAGAAGCGAAGCATGCAAACTTAACTGCTGTGCCACTGGGCCAGCCCCTATGTTAGACTGTTTGACAGTGTCTCACAGATCCTTGAGGCCCTGTACCTTTCTCTTCAGTCTTTTTTCTAATGACCTATGTTTAAGATCACTAACTTTCTTCTGTCTTTGCCAATCTGCTGTTAAGGCCAGCCAATAAATTTTGTATTCCAGTTATTGTATTTTTAGTTCCAGAATTCTCATTTGGTTCTTTCTTTTTATAGATTCCATATTTGGTGAATTTCCCTGTCTGTTCACACACTAGGACTATATTTTTCTTTTATTTTTTGAGTGTTATTTTCTTTAGATTCTTGAACATATCTATAATAGTTACTAAATCCAACGTCAGGCTATCTCTGTGTTAGTTTCTGTTGATTGCTTTTTCTCTTAACTGTGGGTCATATCTTTTGTTTATTTGCATGATTATGTAATGGATATTGTAGATGTTCTATTGCACAGATTCTGGATTTTTGTTATCTTCCTCTGAATTCTGTTTATTTTTGCTCTAGTAGTCAATTCAATTATTAGCTGTTCTCTGAACCTGTGCAGACCTAGATATTGTGCTTTGTTAAGGTAGATCTCTGGAAAGCCCATGATGTTTCCTAAGCCCCTCCAACTTGACAGGACTCCATCTCCAAATGCTGTCCCAAGTGCGTATTGTTAGTGCCTAGTTTCAGGTTTGTCTAGAGTAGGCGTTACTCTAGGGCAAAGGCCTCTAAAGGCATGATTTTTCTGGGCTCTCAGCTGGATGCCCAGGTTGTTAATAAGGGGGTAATGAAGTCTCTCCACGCTGGCATTCCTAGCCTCCAACTGCAGCACTATCTGACTAGTTCTCTTCCAAACCCAAGCCCACAGCAGCTGCTCTCTAGTAACCCTCATGTGGATTCATCCTGCTCATTTCAGCACAGCCCGGCACTCACAGGGAACCCCTAGCTGTACTTCCAACCACTAACTCCTGTCCCTTGCACAGGTGCCCTGTCCTGCAGATTCCAGCTGTGAACTGCCTGGACTCTAATCTCTGCCTCCTCAGCCTAGCAGGCCACCCATGCTCTATTCAGACTCTAGCATACTGCACTATGTTTAGGAAACTGTCTCCACACGGGCTGGAGTTCATGTCATGAGTTTTCCCTTCTCTCAAGGAGCACAGTCTTGCATTGCCTAGTGTTTATTGCCCAGAAACAATTACATTGTATCTTTTATCCAGGCTAGTCCAGTACCAGTTACTCCATCATAGTCAGAAGTGAAAGTTCCCACCTTTCCTTTAACTTAAAGTTAAAATGATAGTTATAAGCTTAGAAAATAGTTCTGTAAAGAGCAAAGTCCTGAAGAGAATGTGTCTGATGTTTGAGATGAATAAAGCTCTGCTTATTGAATTGTAGAGCCACACAGTGGTGAAGATGGAAAGGTAGAGCCTTAAAAATGACTTGATATATTTGGGGAAACTACTTTCTGAGCACGTCATCTGATTCTCTAATCTCTTTTGAGGAATCTCAAGAAAGTGAGATAAAATCACAGAAAGCTCTGAGTTTATGATCAGAGCTTTATACAAATAGAAGCTTAGGAGAGATTATATACCAATAAATAAAATGTAACTTGATATTAACTTTAGTGAAAACTATATTCAGCAGTTTGTTTATAGGCCCTAGAATGCTCTAAATGCATATTTTGCTACCTCTAATTAGGTATTATCTAGAATGATAAGTAATTCTGTTTTGCCACGTGAAATAGAGAACTGGACCTAACATACTACATAAGGGGCTTGGACTAGACATTAGTGCATTCATGTTAAATGGATTGTTACATGGAGAGACCATGCACTCTTTCTTTGGAGATACTTTGGAAGATCAGACAATTTTATTTTTAAACTTAAGTGAATTCTTACTAAGAAAGTAAGTCATACTTTTTAATTTGAATTTGCTTTCTACAATGTTTTAAGGAAATATATATATTTTTTGTAAATTCACTGAGAAATGAAAGCTTCTGCTTTACAGAAGGTGCCCTAATTATTTTTTTGTAAACTCAGATTTGGGTCTCTTGGAAGCCTTTGATTTATATGAATTGAGTTATATTCCCAAAGTTTTATTGTTTGGGACTTAGAAAACATTTTTCCAAATGGTATGTCTCATGATTAGAATTCTAAATCAGCTTATAAAACCTTTCCTAATCCCTAATATTACTGATCTAGGAAACCGTAATAGTGTCCTGATTTCATCCACTATGCAATAACTAGTTATTGAATACTATACCTGTTTCTGAGCTAGGAGCAATGTCCTAGAAGCAGAGGGTTATGTAGCTCAAGAAGGTAATATCAGAAATTTCCTTCATTTCCTGGGTATAGAGCCAACCCATAGAAAAAGTTCAAAACCAGTGAGGTTGTACTTAGAATTCTCATATCTCCTTTTTTGTCACCTTCTTCCCAGATATTCTGTCCCCTAAAATACCCTCTTCCCTCAAGATGCTCTAAGTTCAACCATGTCAGCTTCTAGCCAGGCCTCTCCTGAGTAGCTTATGTTTTGTGATGATGTTTCCCCTCCTCTTCCCCAATCAAAACTTGTATTTGCTTGGTACATTTGAGTTTGACAAAGTGTTAGGAGGATGGCATAATTCTGTATAGCAAACAAAAAATTACCTAACAAGATTCGCTTAGTCATGCTATGTTTATTTTTTAAAAAGTTACAATACCCATTCTCTTTTTATACCACATGACTAGCCAGATAGGACTAGAAAGTTGGAATGAAGGTGATCTTATTTCAAAAGGATCACTTTTTTAATTTAAAAAGTCTACTTTTTAAATGCTTAAAAAATATGTATTAGGAAAGACACGGAGTGACGTCAGCAAGACGGCAGAGTGGGAAGCCATGGACCCTCCTTCTCCCCACAAACACACTGATTGAGCAACAATTTACAGACATATTTCCTTTATGCAAAATCCAGGAACTAATTGAAAGGCTCCTGCTCCCAGGGTGAATGTAGAATCAGACTCACCAAAGCTGGTAGGGAGATTTGGGACACCCTCTTGCCAGAGTCCCTGCCCCGGCTCAGAGTCATGTGATCAGGAAATGGCCCCTAGCTCAGCCCAGGGGAAGGAAGGGATTGGTTTGCATGCCTGGCACCCCAGCTTTTCTGAAGGGGCTCTGACAGATCCAGTACAGTCCAGCTGGCAGAGCCGAATGGAAATGGCAGCATGGGCTGGTAGACACCACAGATCTTCCCCCCCTGCTCAGCACAGAGCAAGTGGATGAAAAATTCCAGTTCTCAGCTTATCCCTGGGGAGAGAAATGATCCATGCATTTAGTGCCCCAACTTCTCCAAGGCTACCCAAAAAACTGGGATTTGTGTTTCTGGTCTTGGAGCTCCAACAGGTCTGGCACAGTCTAGCTGCCGGAGAATGAGGACAGTGGGTTGAACTAGCAGACACTGTAACTCTTCTTGCTACACAGCAGAGTGAGTGAACAAAAACCACAGCTGCCTGCTTCTCCCTAGGGAGGGAAAGAGTTGGTAGAGGTCTCCAGAATCTCTGGCTGAGCTGTTTGGTGGAAGTCTTCTCCTGTACAAGGCCAGTCCATGAAGACTGTGAGAAATGCCTGCTTTATATAATGTGGGACACCAACACAGAGTCAAGGACAATAAAGAATCAGGCAAAGATGTGCCAAACAAAGGAATAGGTAAATCTCCAGAAACCAACCCTAATTGAACAGTCATATGATTTACCTGACAGAGAATTCAAAATAACTGTCATAAAGATGCTCATCAAGGCCAAGAGAACAAAGCATGGAAAAAGTGAGAATTTCAACAAAGAAATAGAAAATATGAAAAAGTACTAAACAGAAATCGTGAAGCTGAAGAACACAATAATTGAACTGAAAAATTCACTAGAGGGATTCAACAGTAGACTAGATCAAGCAGAAGAAGGAATCAGCAAACTCCAGACAGGTCATTGACCATTCACATAATCTGCAGAAAGGATGAGCCATTAAATGCATTTGGTTTTGTTTAAAAGGACTGGTCAAAGCCACACATAATGCATTATCTCAGATTTACATTTGGCAAATCTGTATTATTGAAGGATTACATTAATAATCTAAGACAAATACATATTAAAATGTGATACAATTTTTTGCCTATCAAACTAGTTATAACTTAAAAAATTATACTCCCCAGTGTTGACAAAGCTGCAAGGAAGCAAGCACTTTATCATCACTAGTATGAATGTAAATTACTAAAACCTTCTAGAAAGCAGCATGTCATTATGTATTAAAAACTAAATCATAGCAGACCCGTTAACCAAATCTAGGAATTTATCTTAAATATTCAAGCATCTGTACATGGACTTAGCTATAAAGATGTTCATCACAGTGTTGCTCAGAGTAATAAAAGATAATAATAGATCCATTAATTAAGTTGTGATAATTGTACAATAGTATACTCAATAGCTATAAAAAATAAGCAGAAATAGTAGCAATATATTAAGTTAAAAATGCAAGAACAGTAGTTCCATTTGTCTATTTTATTAAAAAATTGAATATTGATAATAAGTTTAGGATGGTTTTTTATGTTTGCCTAATTCTTTTTAACAGTTTTATTCACATATAGTTCACATACCATATAATTAACCCATTTAAGTGTATAAGTTGTATGGTTTTTAGTATATTCACAGAGTTGTGCAACCATTAGCACAATACATTTTTGAGTATTTTTATTACCCCAAAAAGAAATCCTGCATCTCTTAGCCATCACTCTCTAATCCCCCCTTCCCACCCTCCCCCCAACTAATCTATTGTCGGTCTCCATAAATTGGTCTATTCTGGACATTTCATATAAGTAGAATTACATAATATTAGCCTTTTGTGACTAGCTTGTTTTAGCATATGCTGTCCAGATTCATTCATGTTACAGCATATGTCAGTACCTCATTTCCTTTTATTACCAAATAATATTCCATTGTGTGGGTGTGCCACGTTTTATTTATTCATTTATTTTTATTTTATCACTTGATAGACACTTAGGTTATTTCCATTTTTTGGATATTACAAATAATGCTGTTAAGAACATTCGTGTACAAGTTTTTATGTAGACATGTTTTCATTCCTCTTGGATATATGCCTAGGAGTGGAATTGGTGGATTATATGGTAACTCTGTGTTTAATAATTTGAGGAGGGGCCGGGCCAGTGGTGCAGTGGTCAAGTGCCCATGTTCTGCTTCAGCAACCCCGGGTTCGCGGGTTCAGATCCCGGGTGTGGACATGGCACCGCTTCGCAAGCTGTGCTGTGGTAAGCGTTCCACATATAAAGCAGAGGAAAGTGGGCACGGATGTGAGCACAGGGCCAGTCTTCCTCAGCAAAAAGAGGAGGATTGGCAGCAGATGTTAGCTCAGGGCTAATCTTCCTCAAAAAGATAAATAAATAAGATGATAATAATTTGGGGAATCACCAGACTGTTTCCCAACACAGCTGCACTATTTTATAATCCCACCAGCAGTGTATGAGGGTTATAATTTCTCTGCATCCTTGCTTAACACTCATTATCTGTCTTTTTAATTATACGGTAAAAGATTTTTTTCTTCTTTTTATGTTCATTTTCTAGTTTTTCTATATGGATTAGTCATATATCATAGGAATAGGTTTTTAAACTTTTTTTATTGAACAGTTATGTGACTATATTCTTCTAAAAGCCATATAATTAAAGATTACAATATATTTAAATGTTAATATTCTTTAAATGAATAAATTTTATTCCTTATAGTATACCTTAGGATCATTTTTACATTTTAATAACACAATCATATTAAATCAAAATTTCCTTTCATGGCTTTGGTGAAGGTTTTTATTGTTTGCATGTTTTCTTAACAAAAATGGTAGAGTAAAGAGGTTCATCTTTTACAAGGCTTAAATCAAAGAGCAGAATATTTATAGTTTCCCAGAAAATACTGATTTGATGTATATTTACCCCATGTATGGTCTCATCAAAATTATTTTCCTGATTTTTCTAAATATTCACCAAATTACCCTGTTTCTTTCCATGAGGAGATTGTTCATGCTTTTATTTTAGACTAGTATTTTCAATGGTAACCCAAAGTCTTCAAGTTCTTTAAAAACCTATAGAAATGATAAATTATAATTGTATTATTATTGCATCATCAGCAATGGTATCTAAGAGAGAATGTTAATTTTTATAATAAAAATAGAGTAACATCAAGAAAAATATTGAAAATAACTAGTCTTACCACCTTATCACAAGTACTCTTTTAAATTTTGTGTAGTTTTACTAGGTTTCATGCCCTTGAAACATCCAAAATTTTCTGATGTTTAGCTCCTTAACATACTTTGCTAGGGGCTCCTACCTTGACTCCCTCCTTAAATAACCTCGATTTTAACATGTAGGTTCTGGAAGAATGATACAGTAATAGTTTCAAGTGTCCAAATTTTTCCCTAATATTCATGGCATGGATTCTCTTTTAACAGATGGAAAATGGTTGATCATTACATTAGCCGTGTCCGTGGAAATCTCCAAATGTTAGAACAGCTGGACGTGATTGGGAAAACCAGTGAAATGGCTAGACTTTTTGGCATTCAGTTTTTACATGTATTGACAAGGGGCTCACAGGTAGGAAATCCATTTTCTTACACACTTGAAAGTTCTATGTGACTGATATACTTACTTTTGAAATGCTTAAGGTCATTTTATTTTCTTAACTTTCTATCTGATACCAACTAAGATAAAACTGGTTAATCAAATCTTGTCATGTTATTTTCTGGAAAAGCTTTAATTTCACTTAACAGCTCCACTTTTTATTTTTTCTCCTTACCAACTTTCTGGCCACTGCTAAGTTTTTCTTGGTATTAAGGAAAACATGACTGTGCCCTTGAGGAAGATATTATATTCCTGAATATTGTCAGTGTGATTGGGGATGCTCCTTAGAACTGAGTAAGCAGCGAAGAAAATCGGCCTTTCTTTTGTTTTACATTCCTAATTTTGAGTTGTTCCAACTCTAAAGAATAAAAAGAGAGAAGGATTTGGGAATTAATATGAGTGAGCTGTATCACTTTTTTAAAACATTAATGAAAAATGGGACCTTAGAGGACATTTAATTCATATCTTTCTAACTAATTTTCCAAGGATATAATGATTTTGTCAATTGTCTCACTGAAAATTATTTCATGCATTCATTCAACAAATAGTTATTTGCATACCTTTGGTACGTTAAATAAACACTATGCTAGGCATCAGAGATAGTACATTAAATCACTCAGGTTCCTTAACCTCATAAAATCTTTTATTTTAATTATTTTAATTACTTTATGTCTGTGGCATTCCCCCAACCTACCAATTCAATAACTATAGAAAAAATAGAGCTTACCTACTTTAACATTACCTGTTTATTTAAGTTTCTCACGTATAAGCTATTTATTTTATT
Organism: Equus quagga; assembly: GCF_021613505.1. Classification (NCBI taxonomy): domain Eukaryota; kingdom Metazoa; phylum Chordata; class Mammalia; order Perissodactyla; family Equidae; genus Equus; species Equus quagga. Next base: position 23,071,989 of record NC_060277.1, read on the forward strand.
TATCTAGACCCCCACAAGTTTTAAAAACTATTCTATTTGAGCTGGCTTATGATAGAAGGTAAAGATACCTTAAAACCACATGAGAACGTTTCAGTGAGCCCATACTTCCTGTGAGTGCTTCTTTCCCTAATGCTCTAGACCGTCTTCTTAATAGTGGTTATTATAAACAGTCAGTAATTGTTTCAGTTTTTCAAGGGACTAGTATTAAGCTGACTACCTTTCACTTCTGGAATCCTTGTGTTTTCTTCTTGGAAAATTGGAATAACATTTATCTATCTCAAGTCTCCTGACTTTCATTCTCTAATTTTCCCACATAAATTTCTCAAAGACTATTGGCCACCTTTTTTTTTTTTTTTAAGATTGGCACCTGGGCTAACAACTGTTGCCTGTC